>NC_047665.1:73428809-73533809 GCF_011762505.2 Arvicanthis niloticus | reverse complement strand
GGTTTCCAAAACTGGTTTATTCACATGGCAGATCGTGGATGGATCTGGATGCATACCCCCTCAAACCCAGGATCGACCTGAGTTAAAAGGGGAGGGGAGAAGGGGGGAAGGGCTGGGGAGGAATGTTTAATCGGCTCCACCTCTGGCCTTCAGGTACCTCATTAGTATGTAAATCTCTCTAGGGCCTGTTCGACCTCGTGTTAGGCCCAACAGAATTGTGGGAACCTTCCATGAGTGAACATGGATGACAGGGGTGACAATTGCATAGGAGGAGCAGAGAAGTGCAGTGCAGGCTGTGTGCAGCTTGCTCAGGACAAGTGCCCCCTGATGGTATATGAGGCTTCCTCTGGGGTTCACCTCACCCCTCTGGTTGATGGATGTCTGTCCACTGGATTGCATGAATGGTTTAGGGATGGAATTTGGAACCAAGCTGGAACAATGAAGCACAAACCTGGTCTTTGACGATCTACTGGGAAGTGACTCTGGGTTGACTGAGTATCCTGTCCATCTGATGCTGGATGCAGGTACCTCTTTCCCTATGGTTGCTTGAGGATCTACTGGGAAGTGACTCTGGGTTGACTTAGTAGCCTGTCCATCTGGTACTGGATGCGGGTACCACTTTCCCTATGGTTGTAGTTTGACCAAGAGAGAAGCCAGCATATGGAAAGACAGCCTTAAGACTGTGCTGCAACTGTCTCTGTCCATTCAAAGCACACCTGAGTTTAAACTAAGTTGTCCCCCAACTTGGTTTATTTGTTGTGTGCTTGTTTTTGTCGATCTCAGTTCAACACATGTATTTTTCAGGAATCCTAACACATAATCACTTTTGATAATGTTCACCCTGGCACCTTTGGGTGCCTCTGAGAAAGCCCATGGACATATCAATTTTATGTCATGAACATTGCTGGAAGCAAAGAACTATGGCTGCTGATTTCCTAATTCATTCTGCTAATCAGAGCTCATATAAATATCAAGTTATGAGTAAGTTCAGTGGTGCCCAGTGGGAGAATTGTAGAAAACCCTAAGTGATGTATTATAAAACACCACAAAGCAATGCTTGGGCAATGTGAAAGCCGGTCACACCCTTCAAGACTACACAAACATCCAGGACACACGCAGCAGACATGCAAGCATGGCAGGCTGACCCTCTAGAGCAAATGCCCACAGCAGAAGTTTCTGGTGACTGGACTCGGGGAGCATGTGAAGGGAGCCATTCTCAAACTCACTTGGGAGCATAAGGGTCAAAAATGACATCGAAATCCTCCTCCAGCTCCACAGGACTTCTGGGTACACTGTGATCCATGCTGCGGTAGAATTTGGCAAAGGTTTCGTCATCATCCAACTTCATCACCTCCTTGACAGATTTGCCAGTGACCGTGAGAACCGTCTCCTGCATCCCAGCAACTATCAACGAAGGAGCAAATACACTCTAAGCTTTTGAGAAACAATTACTGTGACCTTTCCCTACAACGCTTTAAGTCCCCTCTCTAAGTTCCCAGAGTGGGGAACGCACAGCAGTGAGGTCCAAAGCCCTCTTCCTGTCTGGCTTGCACCCCAGCTCCCAGCTCACTCCACATCTCACAGGGGGATATCCCACCTGCACAGTGATGGTCAGGACAGGAAGCAGGATGACCTTGCCCTCACAGGAACATGAGCACTTGTGAACCTGACCTGTTTCTACCAGGCGGAGCTAACCTTAGCCTTGTTCCATATTAGGGTTCTGCAAACATCTTCTGGAAAGAACTAGAAAGCATTTGGGACTAGTCTGAGGAGAGCACACAGCTTCTGATGTAATCCCCCAGCCCTGCTGTTATAGTGTAAAAATGGCTATGGACAGACAGCAGATCAACGAAAGGACATAGGTGTGTTCCAATAAAACTTAATTTCCAAAAGCAGGTAAAACACTGCGGTGGTCATGGCCACTGTCAGGAGACCACGGATTAGATCACTGTTACTCCATTGTATTGGCTAGTTCTATGTCAGCTTGATACAGGCTAGAGTCATTTGGGAAAAGAGAGTGCCAACTGAGAAAATGTCCCCATGAGATGGCCTGTGGGCAAACCTAGGTATCATTTTCTTGAGTAGCGACTGATGTGGAAGGCTCCAGCCCACTGAGGGTGGTGCAAACCCCAGGTAGGTGGTCCTTGGCGCTGTGAGAAATCAGGCTGAAGCCGCAAGGTGCATGACAGCAAGCAGTGCCTCTCTATGGCCTTTACATTGAGCCTAACTCCAGGTTCCAGCCTTACTTGAGTCCTTGTCCTGACTCCCCTGGATGATGGGCTACAGGTTGTAAGGCCAGTCAGTCAGTCAATCAATAAATTCCTTTCCTTTCTAGGTTGATTTTGGTCTCGGTATTTATCAAAGCCATAGATACCCAAAAAAGATTTGTAATAGATTTTATCATTAATATATTTTACACAGTCAGATTAACTATTATATTATGACCTCATAAGCTCTGGTTTTCAGTGTTTGTGTAACTTTCAGCCTGTAGGGACTCCTAGTACCTGGTACTTGATGAATAGATATGTTTTATCAAGAGAGAAAAGACTATTCCTACATATTGCCTTTTGTGTCACCAATTATTATAATAAAGTGTTTATTACATTATCTTTTTGCTAGTTTTATTCTAGAAATTAACATACCTTTTGCCTTAACAGAAACGATGCCAAGTTCAAAGCCCATCCAAGAGTAAGTTGATTTTCTATTTGTACATTAATTGCTTCATAGTAAAAAGACAAAATCTCTGAGTTGTACTTGGACTGGATGGCATCCCAAGGGTTTTGAGTCAGTAACAAGTGCACTATTGGGCATCCCAAATTTAGGATATTATTAAGTGGATCAGAGTTAGAACGCTGGTTGGTACTGACTACAAGTTTATTGTTTGAAGAATAGCAGCAGATTTTAAGTGTGTGCGTATAAATTATGAAAGTAGATATTAAGGAGGTAACTTGGCTGCAAAGAGAAAGCAGTCAGAAGTAGGATTTGGAGAACCAGCTATTGTGGTACATGCCTGTCCTTCAAGGTTACCTTTGGGAATGAAATAAGTTCAAAGCTAGCCTCGTCTAAATGATACCTTGTTTCAAAAAACAAAACAACAGCAATAACAAAAACAAAACGGGAAAAGTTAAGAAGTTGAAAGCTAGGACTTAGAGGTTCTGAGAGAGCAGAAACCCAGAGTGGGGGTTGTGGGGGGGGGAAGGGCAGTAAGACAGCCCTTCTGGCACATACCTTTGTTATTCAATCTTCTTAGGAAGGTTTCCAGCCTGTCCAACTTCAGGTCTGATTCCAGCTGCATATCTGGTCTGGCTTCAATATCTAAACAAGTAGAAACCATCTGTGAGCAAGCACCCATGAGCTTCCCTGTTCAGATTCTCATGTCACTGTGGACAGGGACACATACCTTCCAAGGGTTTGGAAACAGGGGTAGTGCCCCTTGATTTACTGCAGAGAGGGGATGAAATGGGAGTTATGGCTGTGGGTGACGCCAGACCTGCAGGAGACACAAGGGGACAGTTTAGCATGTTTAAGATTGTGAAAGTTTACAGAACCCAATAAACCCATACATGTCCTTACAGCACAAGTATATACACAAGTATGCACAGGCTGGCCACCATATGCAACCCTATCTGAGATTTTTCCTCTTCCTATGAACTATGCAACTGTAAGCTGATACTCCCAAGGCAAACATCTCCATAGCCTATAAATGGAGTGAGAGTGTACATGGCTTCCAGAATACACTGGAACAAGAGGGAGTTTCTGAAGGCCTTCTGTGGTGGTGGGGGCCCCAGGAAAAAAGCAAATTTGCACCATCTCCCACAAAGGACATTTGGAGCTTCCTTGTCTGAGGTAGCAAGGCCCCAGGGGACAGGACTCTCTCCAGTCTGTGAGGAGGCAATGGCAGGGTGAACTTACGAGCACTCAGTGTGTGGAGGACAACCCAGAGGTCTGAGCATTCAGAAGAAAGAACACTGTGGGATGGTAAGGCTCACACAGCTAAGGTATGCTAAAAACAATCACATGTTCCCCAAGACAGAGGGTGGGAAGTGCCTACTCAAGCAGAGGTTGAAGGACATATGAAAAGTGGGATTTTTAGCCCAGAGGGCACTCAGTTGAAATATGAAAACATCAGATAGAAAGTTTAGAGATACCCACTTCTACCCGAGTAGAGGACGACACTGGGGAGGGAAGTAAGTGTAGTGTTTGTAAAGAAAGAATGAGCTGTTCTCTGCACCCTCTGAATTGTGAGTGTGCATGTGCGTGTGTGCGCACGCGTGTGTGCGTGTGTGTTTAAGAGGACACACAGCCCTGTAAGTGCTGTCCTAGAACAGCAGAGAACATGTATGTTACTCTCATCTACAGAGAGGAGAGTTCTGCTCCTTCCTCCTATGAGCTAGACATGCAAATGAAGCATTCAAATGCAGGAAAAAGGCAAGACTGGAAGTGGCTCAATACTTAAGCTCTGAGCAACAGGCTGGAAACACTTCTCAATATTCATTTGCATGGATACTTGCAAATATATGTGCATACATTCTAAAACTCATTTCTGTTGCCAGGTCAGCAAAAAACTCATGTCCAAGAGAAAGTTAAGATTTCTTGAAATGTAGTAATATAAGTATAATCGGGTGTCACAAAATAGGACAGACATCAAGTCATTACCTACTAAAGAGTGCTTGAGTTACCAGAGGAGTCCATTGGCTCTAAAGGCCATAAACTAGACTCACTCAGCTCAGCAGGCTGATAGTCCCAAAGCAACTAGCAAAATCTGCCCTGTGGACACAGGGCAAATCCCGCTACTATAGTGCCCCCTGCTGTCAGTCAGGCCACAATGCAGAAGAGTTCCGGGACCTGTGAGACATTGCCTTCCCAGCTAGAGATGTTATGGGTTTCCTCATAATGCAATGGAGGAATATGGGGGATATAGGGTGAAGTTTCAAAGTATTAAAGCAACCAAAGGTCTCCCCACAGCTCTTTTAAGTGAAAAGCAACAGACATGGACCTCCTCTCTGGGAACATTTTCATGTCTTTTATTCACAGCATGCTCTAAGGTGAGCATCCCAGACTACTAGTGAGATCCTGTGATGTGGTAATTGTTATATAGAGTAGAAGAATATCAAAAGCAGAGAATGTCCAAAAGAAATCAGGGGAGCTCAGAGCTTCCTGAGGAGAAACAACGAAACCCTGTAACTGTCTGAATGGGCCACTGGGACTGTGAGATTAGAACCCTGTGACTGTCCAGTGCATTAGGGTCTGGGACTGTTGTATAAGTGGTCAGAAAAAACCAGATGTCATATAATTGCAAATTAAAAAGAACTAATAGTTCAAAAATAGAGGTGGTCTTTTGTATCAGATTAAAATCAAGGAAATTATTACCCCCAGAAAGACTCATGACTTACGAACCCTGAGAAAATCAGGGCTTGTGCAGGGAGATAGGAACAGAACATTCACTGTGGGGTCAACTACTCCGTATCTAGACCGACAGTGTGGGTCAGGGCACAAAGGCAGGGGTACATGGGAGGAGCCCAGTTAGGACTCTTCAGATGAGATGGCAAAATGAACTAAAATAGAAACTTAGCAAATCACCATTAGAATACAAGTTGGAGCCAGCAGCTGAAGACTTGAGCCTGGTTCACTTTCAGGTCCAGCTGCCTTTAATGGATTTGAGCCCAGACCCCTGCATGGTGGGTGGTGAGGGGTATGGAGAAGGGGGTGGGCTCCAGATTACCCCTGACTAAACAGTTTCATGATGCCCTGACAAAAAGCCAGGTCTCACTTCATCCTGTGAGGACAAATGGCCTTCTGCCGTCCTTCAAGGTTGACACCTTTGCCTCAAAGGCTTCTTCCAGTAAGATTCAAGGAAATTGCCCACCAAGGTTTGCCTTCCTTCCCTCCCCCTCCCTTCTGCAAATATCTCTTGAATGCCATGAAAGAGTTAGGCTTTATTCAGAATGGAAGGTCTGAGGTGAAAGACCACTAAACTGACGGTGGAGCTGGCAGAACCCAAAGGCTAAGTGTATGTGAAGATATTACCAGTAACTAGAAAATCTGCTTTTAGACAATAGCTTGAGAAATGGGAATACATGCATATGGAGGACAGAGGGACCCTAACATTTAACCATGTGCCACAGAACATGAATTAAAACCCCAAACACCCACAAACTCTCTGGAGACCACTGATCAAGGTGACACAGCGCTGTTTCCTGCACCTCTGGGTTTAGCTTCACAGAGTTCTGGGTCCGTGGTGCACTAGGTGATCTGCAATACATCCCTATCTCTTCTCTGGAATTCAGAACATCTTTTAGATATCTGTCACATGCCTGCAGATGGATCTCTGCAAGCCCCAGCTGACAAAGCTAGAGTCAAGGGACATGAGAACTGACTTGCAAAGAACAAGAGGGACTCCTTATTGCTAAGCTGCCTTTGTTGCCAAAGGCTTCCTTGGTGGTGGTAGCAGAAACACCCTACACAACTGTCAAAACCCACTGGCTCACTCAACACCAGTGCAGTGTGAGATGTAAAGACCCGGGCCTCCCTCTCCCCTGCTGAGTTGTCCTGTACCATCCTCCCTCGTGGACAGGTGTGCCCTGCTGTGTGTGCACACAGACGTGCATGCACAGATGTGTGCACACGCAGGCCTGACCTTTCTTCACCATTCTTCCTGCCACGGTGAACTGTGTGGAGTCGTTGGCAGCGCCTCTGCCCTTGGTCTTCCACGCTTCCTCACGCACAGTGATGAGATGCTTCCTCTCCTCAATCGTCATCTGGCTCTCTCGACTTTCTGTGACTCTCTGTGTACAACATGCACAGAAGAGGAAAAAAGAAGGAGAAAGATGGCGGTGTAAGCTTCAGCCTGGCAGCATTTGCCCAGTGACAAAACAGGTTAAGAGGCAAAGCTGCCGTGTTTTACCTGTGTCCTGATCCTGGGTGAGGTCACGCGCAGAGTTTACCCATGTGTGCTCACAAAGAGCATGGTTAGTAGAACATTCATCTAACTCAGCTCCCCAAGGGTATGAGTTTGATGAAGAAGGAGAGTTGGTTAAAAGGAATGTGAATTACACGATTCCTCAGGGCTGGGTGGGCCTTCCAGTTCTGCAGTGATGTCACCTAAGAAGCTAGGCAGCTAAGGGGGCCCAGGAGGAGGCTTTAGATCATAACAGATTCTGATAGTAATTCAGACCAAGTGACAACCTTGTACCAGAGTTTGACAGCTAAATGCAATGCTTGATCCTGGCGTGGGCCCAGGGGTGGTCACAAAGAGCATGGTAAATACGAATATTATTGGGGAAAACTGACAATGCAAACACAGGTGTGGCTATCATGAGGCCGACAAGCCTCTTGGTCTTGATCATTGATTGCCTCATTGAACCATGGTTGGGAAGGAAAATGCCTTGACTTTGGGCAGCACTCACTGAAGGACTAAATGGAGCAGGTCATTGTACCACACAAACATCATGCTCATGGTTTAGGAAGGAAAGGTAAAATTAGACACACACAGTCAGACACATTCATATACACAGCCACACACGTAGATACACATATACATATATACATACACAACCATTGTATGTGTAATGTGTAACCACATTAACAGTTCACATACACAGCCATACACACTCACATGCATAGCCACACAGGCAAACACAGTCACACACATCAACTCACAATACACATACATACGCACTCATATACACAGCCACACATACTCAGTCAAACACATAAGGACAGTCACAGGGACACAGACTCATACACTCACATGTGACATGGGAGAGGGGACTAAAGAGAGGGAGAGGGAAGTGCCAGGAAGACTGGAAAGCAGGAATTGGTGGGTCGGGGAAGGGTACAGGAGACCACCCTGCCTAGGATGGAAACTTCCCTCCAAGTTCTAACTGTTGTCAATATGAACACTACTAACAGTTTAAAAAGCCATGTAAAACTTTTCCACTCAGGATTGACACCATGATCCTCATTCCAAAAGAACACTTTAGCATGTAAATTTACTAAGTAAACGATGAAGTCTTCTTGATGGAAAGATACAATGAAGTCAGAGAGAATAACTCTGCTTGAAAACGAAGTGTCTGAAGTAAGGTTTAATTCAAATCAACAGAGCGGTTGACTAAAACCTATTTCTCAAAACTATCCAGAAAGCCATTAAAATCAGCTCCCTTCTCTATGGTGAGCCTGTGGCCTCTCCACAGCACAGGTTGTAGTAAAGTAGCGACTGTGAGAAAATGCTTTCTTCCAATCAATGGCTTAGCTCTCCTGGAAGCACCCAAAATGTTTTCATGGAAGACAAAAGTTCTGAGCCCTCAGATGAAGGGACTCCACCCAAACCTTCCAGAAGAAATCTTTTTTATTTACTTCTAAGTGCAAGTATTAAACATAGAAGTTTTTCTTTCTCTGGAAATTTGCCTATTTGGCATGTTTGTCCTGGGGAACCCCAAGTTTGCACCCCTTGACCTTAAGGGCAAGAGCAACAGGTAAGCAGTGTGTATTCCCTGGAAATTCTAGAAGGTCCATCCTAACGAACAAAACTCATCAAAGTATGAAAAAAATACAAATTTGTCTCTTTGGTTTTTCAATTTAGAAGCTTCATTATTGTCTTGCTTTTTCTGTCCTAGATTTTTCATCTTGTTTAGTTCTGATAAGTTCTGTGTCCTGTCCAGTGGCTTGCAGATTGGTGCTTTGTAGCCTAGAATAGTGAGAACGGAGGCAGAAGACCTACTTCACCTATAAGTTACTCTTTCAAATGCAGATGCCATCAGTATGGTGGAGAGAAGCAGAGGGAGGGAGGGAGAGTGAGAGAGAGAGAGAGAGAGAGAGAGAGAGAGAGAGAGAGAGAGGGAGGGGGGAGAGGGGGAGAGGGAGGATGGGGAGTGGAGGAGAAAGAGAAAAGGCTGGGAAGAAAGGCTGATGAACAGACACATCAGGATAACCAGTGAGGCGTTTCCAGGTTACCAGGATGCTGCAGATGGGCTTGACTTTCTCCTACCCTACTGAGAAATCACAGCAAATCTCCATTTTTCACCCACAGGAATGAGCTACCTCAGGAGAGTGCAGCTCAGATATCATTAGGATTAGCAGCAAATTAAAAGGTAAAATTCCTCCACAGTTAGCAAGGTTTGTAGGAAGAACACTTGTGATCTGTCTCTCAAGTTTTTGCCTTCCATTGAGTAAATGACTGCAGAAATGCTAGGAGAGCATGCTAAGTAACAGAGATAAGGCCAAGCATCAAAATTCTGTGCGATGGTAAAGCAGTCAGCTTTGTCTTCCCCTGAGCAAAGATTTCGATCCATGTTTGCATCAGTGTCTAGGGACCTGACACTGGAGACAATGATGTAAAAGCCCTGTGCTCTGAACTTTAAGTAATTTCAGTCTGGTCCTGTCACCAGCTGGGGTTTTTTGATGGATGCTGGGTAGAACAGCACCTCACTCTCTCTACAGAGCCTTGGAGCAGGCAAGGAAGCAGAGGCTGCATGCTGCCTCACAAAGCCTGTGCACTGTTCCAACACACTGCTTCCTTCTCTGTACTCTTGAATCTTGAAACTTCAAGACACCACCACTTCTGGGGCAAAGTAAAGGACTTACCTCACCACTGAGAACACTGTTAAACTCATACATAAGCATGTTAACATGTTTATCTGGGCAAAGGGTTAAAGGTGATAATACATGGCTTAAAATTTTGAAGGTTTGAGGTCATAAAACATAAATTGCTTTTGATGACTGTTATGTTTCTTAACTTAATAAAAATTCAATGGAAGATATCCAATGTTCATGGATAGATGTTCAACTCAGTTCTCACCAATTCGATATTCTCTGGATCCTATGTAGTCCTAATAAAAACCTCACAAAGCTCTTTTATAAATAGGTAAGCTTGTCTTGAACTTGGATGTATATGGAGAAGCAGAAGCCTTGGAACAGCCCACGGAAACTGAAGAAGGATAAAAGCAAACACTCAGCTGGAAGTTACAGGACTCAGGACAGTATGGCACTGACTACATCATCAGAACAGAATACAAAGTCTAGAACCAGATCCATATACCTACAGCTGACTGAACCCTGAGGAGGAAAGGAATAAAGGCAAAAAGAAGTCATGTGCTGGAATATTTGCATACTTGCTTATATATAAAACAAAAACTAACCTAGATTAGATCATATGCAATTCACAAACCTCAAGTCAGATTAAGACTATGAGCCACTTGAAGTGTAACACTATAAAACTCCTAAGAGGTGATAGGAGAAAATCTAGACATAAACTTCATATCACACACACAGGCACACACACACACACACACACACACACACACACACGCACACGCACACGCACACGCACACGCACGCGCACGCGCACGCGCACGCGCACGCGCACAAGCACATGCACGCACACCACCCTACAAAGATCAAACCTATGGCCTCATGCATGTTATTTCTCCCAGCCTGGGTATAATCATCTTTTAGGTAGAATACCAAAGGATGATTCATGAAAGGATCGGTTGCTGGACTTCACTGGAATTAATAAACTGCTCTGTAAAAGATCCGTCAGAAGAATGAGAAGACAAACCACAGGATGGAAGGGAATATTTGCAGACCTTATTTAACCAAGGACTGCTACCAAAGACTCTCAAAGGACTTTAAAACTCAATGACTCGGAAACGGATGAACAAAGCATCTGTGTAGATACATCACGAAAGAATACACACGGATAGAAAAGAACCATATAGCAATATATTCAACAATGACACGCTGTGAGGGACTCACACGTTAGAATTTGACCCTATTATCTTTTGGTATGACCCAAATCTAAGACACTGACATTGAAGGCTATGATAGACTTTGAGCAACATGATACACCTCACTGGATACTGGAGAAATGTGAACTTGATGCAGCCACTGTGAAAGACATCTGGAAGCTTCTTATGAAACTAGGCATGCTCTTACTGTAGAATTTCTCAGTCATGTCCTTTAATACCTGAATGTTGAAACTTGTGTCTTAACAACAACAACAAATTGCATGTGGGCTTTTGCTTATAGCTGCTCTACCCACAATTACCCAAACTTGAAAACAACCAAGATGCCATCGAAGGAAGTAAACGGCTCCATAACCCTGGTCCACTCAGACACATGAATATTGCCCAGCACTGAGGAGACATGAACTTTCGAGGTACGAGAAGGCACAGGGCCAAGCGAATACTACCTATTTCCAGCTCTACAGAGATTAAGATCATCAGCTGAGCAGAATCAGAGGTGAGAATGACGGTCATGGACGGGAAGGACAGAGCATATGAAGGGAGGGACACCGTCCTCTATAGTGGCAGACAACGTGGGTCAGAGCTGAGGGAGTGCTCACCAACAACAACCTGGGCAGGAACTCACTGTACTCAGCTGGAGTGATGGATACTCTATGCTTCCTGGGCTCCTGCCTCAGGACTGAAAAGTCAAAGGGAGAAAAAGTGAGCCTGTTTCTCATACTCAGTTTCATGACTGCGAGGGAGAATTCATAGTACTGAATCCACCTAACAATATGGGGTGAAGGATAGGGTGTGAGTTGAGCTACTTTGAAAAATATGAAAACGTCAAATACACACACACACACACACACACACACACACACACACACACACACACACACATCCTCCGCCTTTCTCTCCACACACACAACAAAAGGCCACAAAGGAGCTACTTATCCCCCAAATGAAGCCTTCTCTATCACTCAGAAACTGCAATGCAGCCTAACCCATAGCTTTTCCTCACCTGATTAACAGATACAAAAGACAGGTGTTTATGGGCAGCAGGCATAGCAGGAGAGTAAGTAGAAGCGAATACAGGTTCCTATAGGGCAGAGCAAGAAGATTACAGGGGAAACTGGAGGGCGGACCAGGGTGTAGGAGTGGGCTAGTAGGTGGGAGAGGAGACACACATGGCAAGTTTTCCAAACAGTTAACTTTCTCGTTGCAATTCTGGTTCTAAGACCACCCTTCCTTTGAGTGTCACTGCTGAGTGACACCTCCCACACAGCCCATCCATGCACCTGAGCCAGGGTTGTGCGGAAACTGAATAAGTGAATGGCAGATTACTGAAACTCATATATGAATGTCTATGAATATTAAGTTAAAGGGCTTGAGACCTGGGCCTTTCTCCAACAGCTTAAGTGTGTAACATAAATGACTACTTTATGGCATTTTCATTATATTAGGACACAGAATCAGCTTCCACACTCAATGAAAGTTGTATGTTGCCCAGGGATATAAAAAACAAATGAGGAACACATGGGAAACCATAGGTGCCATGATATTAGAAGAAATGCTAGCAGCCACAGTTACCTATGCTTGGTGAGCAGAGGGCCTCCAGCCCTCTAAGGGACTACGGGGCACTATTTCTTCAAAGCTGGTTGTTTTTCCAGATAAGATTTCCAGAGAACATTACAAGGAACCAGCAAACAATTATAGCCACTGTGACAGTGCTCAGATAATCTGCACTAGCCTGAGATGGTCCCATGCCATTAAAAACAAAATAAAATATGCTACGTAGGACCACGAACTCAGCACATTCAGGAAAATGTTGGCCTCCCTCTATATATGACAAGGTTTTCATCTATATATATATAAAATATGTGTGTATACATATATGTGTATATATATGCATATATGTATATATACACGTACATGCATCCACATATATACATACACACACATACACATGTATACACATAAGATTCCACTAAGAATTTCAGGCTTTCTTTTTCAGAAGCATGGTGTTCTCAAGGTAGACCCCTCTCTCTTTGCTCCAGGCTATGTGTCTAAGCTTTGCACCCACCAGCGGGGATCCACTGTGTCCTGTTACCGAAGGACACCTGCATTAGAGTCAGGCTTACCCAAAGCAGATTAGAAATGGCATTATCATCTGTAAATCCTCCTTCTTCCTACAGGTTAAAACAAATAGGAACATTGTCGAGGATGGGAAGAGTCTGCTCTGGTGATCACTCTGTGCCTGGGTTCAGTCAGGCAGACACATGCACATGCACACATCCCAGAGCCATGAACAGCAAGCAACCATTCCCCAGGGACAGGAGGAATGACAACCTGTGAGCAGACGTCACCACACAGATGACACTCCTCAGCCATGACAGACAATTCCGGCACAAATGTGGCAAGGGCCTCTTCCTTGAATTTTCAGGTCTTTTTGGTGATATCTGAAATTCCAGCCTTAACTGACCTCATTAGAGCAGCAGCAGAAAGGGCAACCCATTCCCACCCAGGCCTTACACACAGAGACAGACCTGAAAACAGCCATTCTCCAATGAGTTTTTATTTCCGGGGAAAAAGTCCCAGACACTGGATGGCTGCCTTCAAACGGACATAGGTGACCTTATATACCACAATGTTGACTAGGGCCAAGTAGGAATGAGGTTTAGTTATAACTTACTAGAAAGAAAGAAGACACCTGGCAGGGGACCTCAGGAAGACCTTGCTTTATTTTTCTTCTCTTGACGGACAGGAAAACAAATCCTGCTCAAGTACACATGTCCTTTGAAGTGTGGACCTGGACTGTACCACTGCTTAGTGGCTTTTGGATCCTTACTGCTAAGTGTATGTGCCACATTCAGAAGCCCAGACCTACACTAGCTCAAGCCCAGGAGACAGGAATGCGGGGCTGTGTGTGCTAACCACACATGTGTGCTCCCCATAGATGTGCGCTACTTGAAGGGCTTAGAACTGGGGTGTGAGTGACCGTAGCTTCCTTGTGTTTGGCTGTAAGACTGACACTTGTGGTACCTGCTCTCCTGTTCTCCTGATGGCCACCCACGGGAAAGCCTCAGTTTTCCATAGATACTAGGCTCTGCATGCATATGTCACCAAGGTCTTCCCTTCTCCTGGGTGGCATTCAGACAGACACTTGGAATAACTTTTCAAGCAAGCCTAAGTGTCATCTCAAGAAACACCAGACTCAAAGCCCTCGGCCTCCCTCAGCTACGAGCAGTGAAGCAGTGTGTGCTTAAGCCGACTCCCAGCCCTTGGGAAGAAATGAACCCGCGTTGTCAGAGGCATCTGAAAACCACTTGACCTTAACAGAACTTGAGATTTCCCCATGTGAGGAACAACAGCCTAAAATAGATCGGCTTATTTTAACTTCAAAGAGCTTATTGTCTAGGCCAAAGTGAACTAGGCCACTGAAGAGTCTAGGAACAGTCAGTTCACCGTGGCTGCAGAAGAGGGAGCCTAGTGAGGCCTGGGTGGCACATCAGGTGAAGGCTGGGCCTAGAGTCCTGCTGCTTTCACAGCTGGGTTTTCTATCCCAATAGTGAGTGCAGGGGAAGCCTGAGTCTCCTGCCTGTAAGAGCCTCAGCCTGGTAAGTGTCTAGGCAGTTCAGACCCACCCTCTACCCACAGTGCCTTGAAGTAACATGATCCCTCACTCCCCTAAGCACATCTGTGGGAAATCCATCTCAGTTTGAGCTTTGTTTTTGTTTTGACCTGACTGTAGGGATCTGGATCATTCAACACAACTGCATTGGGAAGTGACACCACTCACAGTTTTCACCTCTGCCACTCAGGTATATGTTCTCTGTCTGAAGACTTCTAGAATCATCTAATTTAGACGATTCAAGAAGTTGGATAATTGGGTGTGGCTCAAGTGTGTCACTCTGCCTCAGCCACCAAGCACATTTGTATCCACAGAGACAGTGGGCAAGGACATCATGGCTGAAGCGTGGAGTACCTGGCCAAGGCTGGCGATCACTACATTTATGATTCAACAAGTCATTGATATGCCCACATATGAAATGCTAGCACATGTGACTTAATTTAATTGATTCATACGTAGGTCCTCAATAGAAGCTATAACCTCATCATCATGAGGCACTTGCTTGTTGAGGCAACTGCATGGTGCTGGCGCCCACCCTCGCCTCCAGCCTTGACCAGGTGGTTAGCTTTAGCAGTGTCTTGACAAACTGTGTCTCCTGAGGAAGCACCTGTGCTCTAAATCAGGTGTGGTTACCCCACACATACCCATTCCTGAGTCACAGCAAGGCATTCATCAGGTGGACACAGTACCTTTTTCTTCAGGGACTGCTCCAGCTCCTGCAGGCTGCCGGTGGCTTTGCCGTATTCCTGCTTCCGAATCAGCCTGTTCTTCCAATCTTCCTCGCCACTCTTCTTCAACAGTGCCAGCCTAGAAGGAGACACGCCAACCGAGAATTCAGCACCCCACTCTCAGAACTTACAAGAACCTCTTTTCCAAGACAGTCACAAAGATTTTTTTAGTCATTTGGAAAGAAAAGCTGGAACTGACTTGTCAGATAAATAGGCACCATTATATCAGTAAGGGAAGGGACTCTGCCTTCCTTGTGCCCTGGAGCAATGGGAGAGAGAAAAGTAACTATCCTTGGCAAAAATGCTTTCTAACGCCCCCTCCTGGCCATGTGGGAGAAATAACACTTAAAGATGAAAGTGGCAGTTAGAAAACATGAAGGGTAGGAAAGAGTCACAGTATAGTTCCCAAACAACAGAACTATACTCACATGTGGGAATGTCACAGTGAAACGATGCTCTGTACAATAAGTATACTAATAAAAAGAGAAAGATGTGGCATCTTGGTATCTACTTCAAGTAATGGTACATGATGGCTAATCGCTGCTCTCTTCTGCCCTCGGCCCAGTCTTTCCCTGTAGATTACCTTGTCTTTACACAAATACTATTTTCTAAAAACCTGCTTTGAAAAATTATTAGTTCAACTTTCTCCAAGGGAAACAATACACCAAAAAAAGAATCTCATTAAGGGAGACACGTTAGGCTAGGCACAATGGACTTTATCTAAAGCTGTTTGCACATTTGGTTCTGTCTAAGAAGCCATCTTGCAGAACAAGAGGCTATTTTAGATAGCATGCAGTCACAAGGGAAAACATTTCAGCCATTTAAGTTCAACAAAACTTAAATGTGGGAGGGACAAATGGACAAACTAGGGCCTAGGAGACTCACTGAGGCTGGTGTTCAAAGAACTTAAAGGCTGGGGTGGGGGGAGTAAAGAATTGAGGTGATGAGACCCCACTTCCTTGTGCTTTCTGACAGGTCATGCCTGTGACCACAGTACATGATTCAAACCAGTGGCTGCCAAGCAGCCAAGCAGCTGTAGTCTGGGTTTGGATATTGTTGTGATTGGACATGAACACTTGGCTACTATGTCAGAAGCTCTTGCTGCCATGGATGGTGCCTCCCTCTGCTGTGCGTGTCCACCGCAGCGAGCCCTATCCCCCAGTCTGCCCAGTTGCTTCTTGTCAGGTATTCAGTCCCACCAATGAGAACAGTGGTTAGTTTAGCTGTTGTCATTTCTACTCATGCACCTTGTCCTCCTTGCTTTGTTTGTTATATGTGACCTGAACATGGGGCTCTTCAGGGCCCCAAGTGCTAAATTTCCTGATTCTATCCAATACCCGAACCAGATGCTTTACACTCTGTGATAAAAGCTTATCCAATCGTTTGCTGGTGGTCCTTGGATAGTATCCTGGGCCTCAGTCATTTTAGGCAAGTGTTTTACTGATGGACTCCATATAATAAGAATTGTGTTAAGCAAATAAGGAACCACATTCTATATTAAATAGAATCCATTATATTTATAAATGTATGCATTATCATATTTTATACTTCCAACTCCACTCTCAAATAATGTAAAGCTTTGAAGAGCTTCCTGAAGGATGCAGAGTTTTGCACTTGGTGTCTGTCTCCTCTTCATTCTCTACCTTCTTTTCTATTCACTCAGTTTGGGTGCCGGCAGACACAACCACAGGGGCCCATTCTATAACCATGTATGACCTGCCTTACCAATCTAATATCTAAGGCAGGTTCACACAGCTCAGATACCATCTAATCTTGACTTCTATAGTTCTCCAATGCTGACATGGCTGCTGCGTGTATTTAAATACAAAGTCTGATTTCCTTCACATGTTTTAATTTCAGTTTTTATTGAAAAAATGACTATTATTTTTTGGCCCAATTACTTTGAATGTGCCCATTTTCTTGCAATAAGACAAGGAATCTCAAAAAGTCAAGTTATTGAAAGAAATAACCATGACTGTGAAATCTCAAACTGTCAGGGGATGCCTTCCAGCTGATGAGTGTACCAGGCCTTCATACCCAAAGAGGGGTATGTCCACACCATCACCTGTGGGAGGCCGCCACACCGCCACCACTCACCTGCAAGCTGCTCTCAGAACTGGCTGCTCTCTCATGTTACCTTTGATTCAGGGCAGGCATTCTTGCCCATCACCTCCGTAAGACTGGATTTACAGAGTGCAAACCTTTACTCTCAGAAGCATAGACTGCCACAGACAGTGCAGGGGTTTCTCAACAAAAACATGGCTACCCTGGAGCTGCTCTGAGGGACAGGAGACGAACTCATAAAAAGCAAGTTGTGGAATCTAAAATCACTCCATCGTCTTCTTTACACTCCACTGATGGGCAAAGACCTTGCCAAGAAACTGCATGTTTTGTTCTCATCATCATATAGGAACGCGGATGCAAACCAGTCAAGGTTCTGCTGGGCAAGGGCCTACTGCATATTGGTGGGAGAGGAGGTGTGATTCCATTCTTGCCTCTCAAAGTCCCAGTCCTTTCCACACATGAGAAGCTCAGCTGGGCGCATGTGCACACACACACACACACACACACACACACACACACACACACACACTGCCCACCTCTGTCAGGAAAAGCAGAGCTTTCCAACTTTCTTGCAATGCTCTCCTAACCTTGCAGCATGGCTTCCATAGAACTATTCCAGTCTAAAGCCCTGAAATGTTGCTTCTCAATATGCTGGTTCCTTCAGTGCTAGGAACTTCCAGACTCCAGAGTAAGCAAAGTGATATGGGAGAAACGGCTTCAGCTGAGCCACATGGTAGTTGCCCCAGCCCTCCCTTACAGAGTACAGTACAGATGATGAGGGACTTCATAACAGCACATGGTGACCGAGAGTATTATCCCATCCCTTCTGATTTCCTATTGGTGTTCAACAAGCTGTGGTGGGGGGGGGGGGGCGGGGGGGAGAGGCAGCAGATCTTTTGAGTCTTGTTCTCTGCTCTGGTAATCTCATGGCCCTTCATCACCACGTCAGAGGGCGACGGTCTGGGTCGACACATGACATGAATTGCTACTGCATGGTGTCAACAATTGTCAGCGATTTTAACATCTGCCAAGTCTACGGGCTATTTGTTGGCTGTGGTGTGGAGAGCTGGGGCATCTGCTTAGGCCAAGGCTCCATACCCAGTGAGTGGCATAGTATTAGCCTGCTAACACAGAGGTCTGGCCCAGGGCCAATTCGACATGTGCTCACCAGGCTGCCATGTGGCCTTTACCACAACCCCTGATCCCCAGCAGGAGCTCTGGCGTGAGAGCCTCCTGGATGAGGACAAGTTTTTCTAGGGCTGGGTCAAGCAAGGGACGGACAGTCATGTGCCTTGAATATCAACTAAGGTATTTGTATTTCCTCTTTATAGACATTTCAGAGAAATGGAAGCACCCATGGATTCAGGCTGAGCAGCACTGGTGAGCGATTACACGGGGAAAGTCAGAAGAGTTAGTGTTGGTAATGAGATTTTTGTCTGCATTTAGTTTCATCTGGTCCTGAAGACTGAACCTAGGACCTTGTACAGCTAAGCATGAGCTCGACACCAGGCCCTGGCTCTACCCTCTAGTTTCCTTTTTCTTCTCCTGTTTCTTTTCTTCTGATGTTATGCAGTGTGTGTCTGTACACACACTGCACATGCGCTGCGATCTGCCTGTCTTGCTCCTCTTACAAACATCGGGGTCACACATGTCTGTCCTGTGCCAGCTTCTACAGTCATGCCAGGGGTTCCAACCCAGCTCCTTAGGCTTGGGCAGCAAGCACTTACATTCTGAGCAGTCCACCGGTCACCTGCTTTTTCTTAGTTTGAATTTCTCTGATGCTGAAGACTGAGGCTGGAACCTATTAAACGCTAAGAATGCACTCTACACTGACCAGGCCGCAGCCCTTCTTGTCTACTAAGTGGAAGACTGCTGTATTTTGAGTACAGTATGCTTCTTCATCAAGTCACCATGGCTCAACTGTCACCATGATGGTATCCTGAGCAGACCTCCAGGGGATGAAGAGATACTCAAAAAGGATTCATGTCTTTTTTTTTTTTTTTTTTTTTTTTTTTTTTTTTTGTGAAGGAGTTTATGCTCTGGACTCTGGATCAGTAATGAAAGAGCTGCCTCTCTGGTTTGCTGCTCTCTGCACAGATGTTTCCCCTGGAGTCAATCCTTGGGAGTTGTGGGACCACTAGAGGTCAGCCTCCCTCAGTGGACGAATTAATCCCCTGGTAGATTCAGGATTTAATGGCATTTTCAGGAGGTGGTAGAAATTTCTAGAGGTGGGGCCTAGTGGGAGAAAGTAGTCACTGGCAACATTCTTGTCTCTAGCTCTCTCCCGTTGGCTCTTCACTTCCTGGGTTCCAAGAAGCATCAGAACTGGGCAACTGAGAACTTGAGACAGCCAACATACATCTCTTGTTCTTCAAACCAGGCTTCCCAGGTAGCTGTCAAAGGAGGAAAGGCTTGACTAAGCTGAGCCGACCTTCCTCTATGTCCTAAACTGACAGGAGGCCCTCTACCTGAGATGGCATTTTCAAGAACATGGAGCCAAAACTCATTCTTTTGCTTTCCAAATTACCCAACCCTAGATACTCCTTGAAGCACCAGAACTAAGAGGCTGAATCAGGGACAGATAAATGAAGGTGGGATCCCTCTCTATTCCTACACCAATCCGAGGGTTCACTGGTAGCCGAAATCTCCCAGCTCAAAGTCAGAGCTAAGAGTTTGCTGGGGAGACATGGAGATAGGCTGTGTAGGGTGCAGAGATGAAGGGGCATGTACACAGGGACCCCAGTTAACTCCTAAGGCAGATCTCTGCCTCTCTCTACCCTCTCCGTAAGGGGTGGATTCTCCAATATTTACAGGAGCTGACTCAGTCTGCAGAACTTTCAAGTGACAGGGTGGATCTTCTTGCCTTTTGGTCATCCTCTCCCCAGAGTGGAAAGGGGCAGATGAGCCAGAGTCAGTGGATCAGGGATCATGACTAGAAAGGCCAGATGGATTTCACAGCCTTCCATCTCTAACTTACAGAATTCTAACACTTTTTCAAAAAAAGTTTCTAAAAGGGAAACTGATCTCAAATTGTTTAGACAGTGATAAAATGGTGCCTTTGTTAATCCACTAGAAAAAGAATCCCAATTTTCATTCTGGTGACATTTAAACTAGACGCTCTAGACATTGTGGTACTTTTTTCTCATTGCTGCAACAAAATTACCCAACAGAAGCAACTTAAAGGAGGGCTTATGTCAAATGACGGCTTGAGAGAAGAACAACACATCATGGCGGGGAAGGTACGGTGTTCGTGACCGGGGCTCTCATCTCAGCAGATCAGGACCTAGAGATGGGACTAGACACACAGCTGGCTTGCAATCCTCAAAGGCCTTTCAAGAACGACTTATCTGTCAGCCATGACTCCTGTCCCAAGTGTTTGACAAATTCCGAGAACAGGGCCACTAGCTGGGAACCAAGTCCCCAAACTCCCAAGTATTTGGGGGACACTTAAGATTTAAACCCTAACATCCTACATCAAAAACATGAAGGAAAGGGACCTGGGCACGTGTTTCCCTAGGCATCACACAGTACACAAACACACATACTAACAGTAAATGTAAAAACTTAAAAGAGGAATATATAGAGGTTTCCTAAAATTAATTTCTTGGTTACTATACCTTTGTTTAGCTTTACACTTGATTTTGTCCCAGTGCGCATCCTAGACTAGCCTCAAACTTCTGAGCTCATATGGTCTTCCTGCCTCAGTCTCTGAGGAATAGATACTAAGGTGCTTGGAGCATCACAGCAGAGAACTTGTGGCCTAGTTCCTAGCATAAGAGAGGCCCAGGCAGTGAGCGGAAGGGCACAGCTATTAGAACTCATGGCAAAGTCTATGCTATGAGTTGCTGACTCTCATGTCTGAAGGTGAAAGTGTAGGAATGTGTGAGCAGCATTGAGCACAGTGACACAGTGACCACAAGCTCCAAGGACTCAGAAGACTGAGGTAGGAGGATTGCCTGAGCCCAGGGGTTGTGAACTTGCCAAGTGCAGTGAGTGCACAGAGCTGAGGGTGCTGGGACCAAGCCCCTCCTGTAGTGATCTGAATGAAACCAGCCCCCATAGGCTCACAGGGAGTGGCACTAACAGGAGGTGTGCTCTTGTTGGAGTAGGTCTGGCCTTGCTGGAGGAAGTGTGTCACTGGGGGTGGGCTTTGTGGCTTCAGATGCTCAAGCCAGGCCCAATGTCTCTCTTTGTTCTGTCTTCCAGTCCTGATGTAAAGCTCTCAGCTACCTTTCCAAAATCTTGTCTGCCTTTGTTGTCACCATGCTTCCTGCCATGATGACAATGAAATAAACCTCTGAACTGTAAGTCACTCCAATTAAATACTTTCCTTTATAAGAGTTGCCATGGTCATAGTGTTTCTTCACAGCAAAAGAAACCCTTACTAAGACACCCCCTTTGGCAAATAGAGGCAGTCAGAATAGCTGGACCAAGTAAGATCTGAAAGACCTGGAAGTTTATATGTCACCCCAGGAAAGAAAAGCAAAGCCCAAATAAATGTTTGAGTAACACCTTTCTTCTCACATTTAATGATGAGAAGGACTAGAGTGCCCACTCAGGGAACTTTCTCTCTTGAGTGGCAAAGATAGATACTTGGGTATTTTCAGTGATATAAACACAAAAGTACCATCAAGGCACAGGGGAGGTTATGGGTAACCTATTTCCTATCAACATACTTTATGACAGCCAATATAACTGCTAAATAAAAGGACCTTAGCCTTTTAAAAAGCCTGTTGACAATGAAATGGAGTAGCTGAATGAAATAGAGTAGCTGAATATTCAGCAAGCACTCCTGCTAGGATTCTAAGTAAACTTGGGTCAGGAATCTCTCAGAGGTTTTGACTCCAGGTAGGCAACAGGTGCATGCCACCTATATCCCTGTCTGGACTCCCTTCCAGGTAGTTCACAGACACCTTGAGTCACTTTCTAACTTCCCCACAAAGCCTGGTTAAAACGCAGTGCTCCACAGTAGTCCAGCTTTAAACAAAAGAGTTTCCCCTCAGGGTAAAATTTACAGAAAGATACAGATCTACCAGAGTTTACTGAAAACAAGCAAGTGAATCAAGAAATCCTACAGCTACTGTCTAAGGTAAAAATTTCTGGGCTGGAGCTGCAGCTCAGGGGTAAAGTGCTTTCCTAGCAGGTATAAAACTCTAGGTGAACTCACCAGCATAGGAGGGAGGGAGGAGAAAGGAAAGGAAGGGGAGACAGAGATGAGGGAAGGGGAGAAGAAAAGGGAAGGGAAGGGAGGAGGGAGATAGGAGAGGTAGCGGGGAGGGAGAAAAGAATTAAGAAAGGGAGACGGGGAGAGAAATGAAGGAAGGGAGGAAGGGAGGAAAAAGCAAGGGAGGGAGGGAGGAGAGAGGGGAAAAAAGAAAATTTCTAAATGTTCAAAACAATCATCCATCTTTGGCTGGTGAGATGGCTCAGCATGCCAAGACCAACAACCCGAGTTCCATCCCTGGAACCACACACTGGAAGAAAAGTGATCTTTGCAAGTTGTCTGTTGACCTACACACATATTTTATGGCACATGTATAAGTGTACACACACACACACACACACACACACACGCACACGCACACGCACACGCACACGCACACGCACACGCACACACACACACACAAATAAGTAAATGTAAAAAAAAAATTAGAAAAAGGCAATTCATCTTATTTCCTGTAATAGAGAGCAAACAGATTCTAATCTCTAAGACACAGATTCTCTGTGTGAACTTATCTATCTCCATTCTTTATTTATTTCACTCAGAGCATCAGACGATGATTGCACTTGCAGTTTGAATCACATGGTTTCTGCAGGAGAAAGAGACAGATCGCAGCTCCCAGAAAACTGGATATGAAATAAGAGACAGAGACCACAGACAAACAAGCTGTCCCTGTTCATCCTTCCTCCGAGTCTGGACTGCACATCTCAACTTTGCATAAAACATGTTCACATGCCTCGGCTTCCCAGGGTTATTTTAGTATGATGGCATAGCCCAGCAACTTGGCATCCCTCCACAATATGCCTGCCAATCACCAGAGAGCTTACCTTTCTTTGATTGACATGGTTTTGCTGGGTGAATCCAGGACACTGTCGCCCACGGGCACTTTGACCTCTCCAGAAGCAAACATGGCACAAGGGTTCTTAAAGAGCTTCTCGGCTAGCTGCTCAGAGGACTCCTGCTGCTTCCAGGCCCCTGGGGTTGCCATCTGAACAGAGGCTTTCCCAGCAGCCACCTCTGGCTGCTCGGAAGCAGTTTCTTCAAACTCTGAGAATGAGAGCCAGTCAGCATCAGTCCCCAGGCAAACATCTTTGCAGCTGAACACCCGGAGGTGCAGCACCAGTCAGGCTGTGGACACATGGTGGGTTACCCAGGCTACTACTGCACAAGCCACCGAGAGAAAGCTAGCCTGAGTCAGTTGTGCTGCCAGTGGGCTCGCTTCTCTTAAACAGCACGTATTCATTTCTAGTGAGCCCGTCTCAACTGACACACAAGCAATGTGTGTCAACACAAGCAGGTCAGTCTCTAATGCAGACAGTGCATGCACTGTATGATCAGAATGCATGATAAGTCTGGAAACCATGCCGGTTCAAGTCCTTATTCTCTGTGCTTACTGGGTGTAGGACTTTTGGGCCACCGACTTTAGTAAAAGGGGTCAGCACAGCCCAGGAGATCAAAAGGCTACTGTGTGAATTAATGTCACCAGTCACCCGAAACCCTTATCAAGGGGTGTTAAGAATTGCAGCCACTTTTGCTGTCATAGTTCTGACTGTGTCAGAGTAGAGGGGAAGAGAGGTCTGGGGAAAGGACTATGATTTGCTGACCTTCTGGTTGATTCTAGTGATAACCCATCTCTAGACGCAGTTAACCAGAAACAACAGGAACACGTGTGAAAAGTCTGTCGGATGGCAGAGCCCTTAGAAAGCCTGGGAGTTAGCTACAGGGCCTTACCTTTGAGTGAGAACTTCCTCATGACATTCTCCACATCTGCGCTCTCCTGCAAGGCCTGCTTATCCTTCAGGTCCAGATTCTCTTGCAAACTGCTTTTAGCGGTGGAGAATTCTGTCAGTTCATCACCAAGGTGTGCAGCAGAAGGATTACCTAGCTCTAAGCTTCCTCTCCTTAGGACAGCGTGCTTAGGCTCCTTCTGGCCATCACCCTCCCTGACTCTGCCAAGGATTGGGTAGGAGGGCTCTACTTCCTCCTCGAAGGCTGCTCGTGTTTGAACGCCACTGTCTTCTGCAGCCACACTCAGGACATTCTTGCTTTCGGTCTCTCCAGACTCCCCCAGCATTCCTTTGCTCCCACTGTGCTCTGCCAAAGGCCGCCAAGCTTGTGGTTTCAGAATGCTTCTGACTGGAGAGTCTGAGTTCTCCACAGGAGAAGGGGACTTATAGTCAGTGGCACTTGTGCTGTTGTCTACAGGTGGCTTCCGAAGGTCCCCTGCATATGTGGGAGCAACCGCAGAGGCCATGGTAGAGACAGAGGTATTCACGGTGGGGGAGAAGGAGATGAGCTTCCCACTCTGCACCTGCAGGGGACACAGTTTAGAAGCTGGCACTGGTGGGGATAATACACCTGCAGTAGGCCTCCTGTCAAGTCTTACTGGAAAACCAGCCTGCATGGTTACAGAACACACAGAATGCATCACAAACAAACCTTCTGGGGAGGCAGCTTGCCTCTGCTTTTAGAGTCGACCACAGTGGACTCATTCCAAGCAAGTTATGAACAACAGAGGAAACAGCAAACATGGGTCTGGTTCCTTCTTAGGGATGGGAAGATGAAGCCACTTACAGGCTTACCTGTTGACCCTGTCCTGTACCACGAACTCAAGAGTAATACTGCCCAGCTATATTCAAAGAAAACACACATACACCACACACACACCCCTTACACACACATATACACACTACACAAACACATGCACACACACACATACCTCACACCACACACATATACTACACACACCCTACACACAGCACACACACAACATACACATACATACAGCATACACACACACCACACATATACACCACACACACAGCACACACACACCATACACATATACCACACACACAAACCACGCACACAGCACACATACTGCACACATAAACCACACAGAGCACATACACACACATACATACCACACATACACCATACACATAAATCACACACCCACGTAGCACACACACAACACACACACACATACACTCATACACTGCAGTTAGATCTAACACACTCACCTGCTCCACCTCTCCAAGTGTGACCGGCTGGGTCTGATACCTTGCGTTCATTCTCCTCTGCCGCACGTCTATTCTGTTTCGGGTGGAAATGGCTTTGGAGACTGGCTGGGACAATTTGTTAAACAAGGCCAATTTCTCTGCTAAGCTCAGAGTGGAAGAATCAGGTTCGCCTGGTTCAGCAGACTCTCTGCCCTCATTTGCCTGGTCCCTGGCTTTAGCCTTTTGGTGAGCAGATGCCTGTAACCTAGAAGCAAGGAAGGAGAAGTCAACCATACAAAGAAAGACAAATGGATGCCTCCCACCAATTTATGTACGAACTTTCTTTAAAAAGCCACGTATTCTGTAAAGGGCGCACTTTCCGTAATGGATTTGGGTGAGAGGCAGGCAGCTGTTTAGCTATTAAACAAGACAGTGAGTAGCAGAGTCAGCACAGGACATCAGCACCATCAGACAGGCAGACCTTTAGCTCTGAATTATATCTATAAAGAAAATCTCCTGTTGAAGCAACTGGTAGCAGCCTGATCTACGTTCCTAGAGAGAAATCCTGGATGGTTCCTATTACCAGCACTAAAGTCATTCCCTGCCTCAGACATCCTCTGTAGTCAGGTGCCGCTCAGGAGGCTGTCTCTTGGTTTTGAGTAGTTAGGAACAACTTGGTCTCCTGTCAGTGACAAAGTCTGCTAAGCAGCTTCTTCTCTGTCAGAGTATGGTTTAAACACACTGCTCTCCCTGGTTTCTGCCAATTTCCAAAGTTACTTAAATGTAATTCTCTGTAATTTGAAAGGTGAAGAAAACTCAGGTGATTAAACATCCCCCAAGCCCAGGTGGGACTGTGGGGGCCATGGTAGCGCAGCTCTGGGTGAGCATGTGCAGTGCACCAGAAAATAATAACAATAGCAGTAATAATAACAATAGCTTCCACTGCGAGGGAGAGGAGGAGGTTCCAGCCCAGGAGGGCAGTGTGATTCTCAAAAAGTCTCCAAGACAACACTGTCTCTGCCCCTGGCAACTCTGTTTTAAGAAGGTCACTCTGCCTTCACTTGTATTCTCTTATTAATCACCGATCCACAGGCAGTCCCAGACAGGCAGTCTCTGTGTCCAGACATCATGAGGACAGTGATGAGCGAGGATGCCTGAGAAGCCCAGCCTTCCAGGGAAGGCAAAAAAATCTTTCTCAAGATAGCTCTGCTTCTGGATCAGGCTGGTTTACTCTAGCTCTGTCATGTAACATCTCTTGAGTCTTATTTTTAGCCCTTGTTAGCTTATCACAGTTAAAACAAAGTGGGGATTTGTATAGTTTATGAACATAATTTTAAAACACCGAATCCTATAATTTCTACAACCAATCCTAAAATCTAAAGGCATTGTCTCCTCTCTCCAAATTAGCAAACAGAAGTACTTGGTTTTGCTCTAGATTTGTGTGTACACATATTTAAAAATAACTAGATCTTGCCAGCATTTCAATCTCATGTTAATGCTCCATTTTAAAATTAGTCTTTACCTGTTAGTATTTTAAATAAAAAAATAAAGTCTTTAAGGAATGACCATTTTTATGTTAAAAAAGATATATATGTAAGTTAGTACAATCTTGGTTAGTGCCAACACAGGAAGTAGACAGATGGACTATATCTTTCTCACACAGCCATGAAATTAACAGTACCTTGCACTATGACAGGACAAAACATCAAACATCTCAGGAACACTCACTGCACTGACTTGTTTGTCAGACAAATGAAAGGCATTCAAAGCTTCCAGATGCACCTGCTGCCCAGCACCGTGGCACTGGGTGCTACATGCAGCTATGTGTGTCCAGTACCTGGCAGGCTGCACAGGGCTTCTAGCTACAGTGGGGCTAGGAAGTCTCGCCATTACAGGGTGGGTGACCCCAGGACACGAAGCAGGGATAGGTTCACTTTAAAAGCAATGGCCAAAGGAGGAGCATTCATGAGGAGAGAGAAGAGAAGAAGCATTAAAGAAGGTATAGCTGTAAATCCAGAAATGCAAAAGTCAAATATTTTACCAAAAAATATTTGCTAAACACTTTGAGGGGAAATGAATCTCAAAAGAATGTTGGAAAGCGACACAGATGGAAGGAAAGAGAGGCATGGGCCGCCCAGAGTAAACGGAGGAGCAGAGGAGTATGCTTGAAATAGCCGGCTTAGAGCAAACAGCCTCATTCTAAGAAGTCACTTAAAAAGCTAGTATGTATCAACCACAGCAGGTCAGGAGAGTCCAGCTACAGTTTAGGTTATCTGCTAGAGTGTCTACCAGCCAACCCAAGACATTATTTTGTAAACAAATTGCTATGCTAAGAGCCGTGGGTAAATGCACAGATGTACCTGTCTACAAACATATCAAGAAAGCGAGGGGCATAAGGCTGGGATGTAGCTCAGTGGTGAAGCATTGTCCAGCACACACAGGGTCGGGGAACGCCATGAAGGCTGATGATCTCACAGCTCCAACAGCAAACCTGCAGATGGGTTCTTAGGGATGTCACCACTCCACAGAAATCATTACAAAAACCAATAAATATTGGAGCTGCTAACTTTGAATGGCCCAGTCAAGGCAATCTCAGTTTATACCAGCACACTGCCTCAAGGCAGGCCTCCTATTGTTTGGAAAGTGTCCAAATGTCAATTAATTTGTAGGCACTTTGGTGATGGTTGAAAAACAAAATGAGTGCTTATCTCTTAGAGGCGTGTACTAAAATATTTAATATTTAATTTTTATTTATTTATTTAATATTTATTAATATTTAATTTTGTTGTGGCGTGGCTAAAGACAATGCATATGGAGAAAGACAGCCTAGGAGCCGACAGTCACTGACGCTGGGCTCAGTATTGTTCATCTACTTTCGTGATTTATATTTTCATTGTGAAAGATAAAAGACAGGGATAAAAACGCTTCAGACATAAGCCTAGGACCTACAACAGGTACATCCCATTACTGTTTAGACAGCAGAAAAACCAAACCAAAAGTAAGTAGGAAATATAAGCCTCTTTGCAGTTTCTAGCTAAACTGCCTCATTCTTACAGAAAATTCTTGAATCTCCCTTTAAAGATGGGAGGACAGGCCAGGCTAAGAACTCCCCCATAGACGCACGTGGCTGCAATGACCACTTCCTCAGTGGTGATGGGCTGTGTGTGTGAACGGTCCTGCAGGCGACGCAGCCTCTGTTCCACGGCTGCATTTCTTGAGTGTCTCTTCGGGACGCTGTGTTCATCAAAGGATTTCTCCATTTCCTGCAGTTAGAAAACATTGTGGAATCGCATGAATTCAAAGAAAAAACTGGGATAGCAAAGTGTCTGTCTGCTGCTTTCCTGGAGGATCCATAGGAGGGAACACCAGTGAGAGGTCATCAGAATGAGCACTTCAGGCTGGGTTGGCTGGGTAGCTAAAACCAGTCACAGCAGATCCCGAAGCATGGTTTGAGAATGCCAACTGATATTCTATGGTAAAGGCTTGTTTGGTTCCAACTTGATACTGGCAGAATGTAAGAGGTGGGACAGAGTTCAAGGTTATCACCCTCAAAAGGGATTCCAGAATCCTGCCTCCACCTCTCAGTTTCATTCCTGCTACCAGTGGTGAGCAGCTTTCTGCACTGCCTGCTCCCATCATGGAGTGCTGCCTCGGCACAGGCCTGAAGCCGTAGGGCCAACTGCTCATACAGCAGAACCTCTGAAGAAGCATGCTAGGATAAACTTTTCATTTCTTAACAAAGGTGATAGCCTCAGGTATTTCGTTACAGTAAAGGGCACTGCCTAACTCAGTTTGGGAAGAGAACAGGTTCTGTAGGTGAGGAAACCTGAGGCGCCCTCAAGTGTGCGACGCGCCGGAGCTGGGGGCTTCTTTCTCAGTAGGAGTTAAGGTTTCGAAACTAAACCACTTGGCACACCTTACCCTGAAAAGCAGCCTCTTGGCAGCAACACTCAGCTTGGCCCGTTCATCCACCTTTTCTTCATCTGTAAAAGCCATGAAATAAAAACTGAACCCCATTAGAAAGTACACATGTCATCTCTGAAATGTTTCTCAAGACTGACCTGGCCATCCCTTGAATCCAAGAGGAGAGGAACTGACATCACAACTGGGATGTCTCCCCTGCCAGGAGCCCATGCTTTCTCTTCAGTGAGTAGTACTAACTCTCATTGCAATTCAAACCAAACTGTGTCCAGACAGTGATGTTTATTGAATAGTCTGTCTAGGAGGGATTTAAGAACAGGTCCTAGGAGTGGACTGCCTTGCTGAGGAATGGTGGTAGTCACCAGTAAAACATACATCTTTTAGTCAAAAAACGGCTATTCCATACTGTTCATTGACCAAGCCTCTTAGCTCCAATCAAAAGCTAAGGGAAGTCTTATCTGAGCTAGGGTTCCCAGCAAGGCACTTTGAAAGAAAGCAAGAAACTGATGGGCTCCAGGTTTTCTCTCCCGCAAAGCCCCAAGTCTTAGGTCCAGATTAAATCTAATCTGGACAAGATATAAAAGGATAAAAAAGAAAGGAGATACTCGCCCTCGACCACTGGCATTTCTGAAGCAGAAGGGTACCTAGGAAAGACAGGGGCAGAAAATGATCGTGATTAGTGGTGAACACACAAGCTACACAGGAAACATCAGGCAAGTGAACCACTGTGGAGCATGTACACACAACCCCAGCCTGGTGCACACCTTGTGGAGAAAAGGTAGTATTGACAAGAAGGGGACTGTGGGCATACTGCTGGTTAACTTTATAACTTCTATACATTTGCAAATGATGATGTCATACAAAAATGTAAATTTAAGAAGTAAGACGTGTCTAAGATAAGTCCAAAATTACGCTCAGTGGAGGATGCCTGACTCGGACACAGTTTAAGGGGAGCATAAAGGACTAAACACACGGACTGAAAAGTGTTTCTTCTCACCTCATCTGTGGGCAGCTTACAACCACAACGTGATACGAGATAGAAAAGCAACATCCTTTGGGAATACATTTTATTAGTAAAATAAGTTCTCCTTATAGCTGAGATGGAATAATTTTGGAATCCTATGCAAATACCATCAGGCCCTCCAGGGTAGTGCGAACTCTTGTGCTTGAACTGCTAAAAGTATACACACACATGCCTACCTATCCGACTCCTTTCGCTCTGCTGAGGTTATAGGTTGAGTTCTAAATCGCTCAGAAGTTTTTCTACTTTCACCAGGAGAAACATAGCGTCTTGGTTTCCGAGACCCTCTCTCCCGTTCCATGGGCAAGCCAATTCCTTCAGCTGACCTCTCAACCCGGGATTGGCTTTTAGGACCACGGGGCAGGAAGTGCAATACAGGGAAAGGGAGAAAGGGGAAGAGAGAGGGAGGGGAAGAGGGAGGGAGGGGGAGAGGGAGAGAGAGAGAGAGGGGGAAAATGTTTATGCATCTCAGTGAGTCAGAGTGCTGGGTTCTACATGCTGCTACCATGCACATCTGCACGAGGAACATTCTAGAGACCCACTCCTCCAGATCCCCATTAGTAGGCAGAAGCAGAATGGTAGTGTGTGAGCCATTTCCTGTACACTCTGCCCTGCACACACTTGTGAGCTAAGCTTACAGGACACACCACAGGTGGAGATGTGAATCGTCTGCCAAGGGCGTGCAAGTGACATATCAAAAGGACGCTGGGAACATCACCTACAGTTCACGTTTCTTGCTGGCTCTGGCCGACTCCATAAATACATTTCGGAGCTGGGCGACGGAGACTCTGGTGTCCAGCATGCTGGCTTCTGCACCAGACCCTTCTGCCCTGGAACTCTGCAGCTCCAGCTCCTGCTTCGGGGCTGCATCCTTGTGTCTGAGGGTCTGGAGCTGAGGGGGACCTGTGTAATCCGACAGAGAGCGGGCCAGAACCTTGCGCTTCTTTGGAGATGCCTCCTTTGCATGAGTGCTCAATGTGGCATCTTCGGATGCAGGACCACTCTGAACGTACAGAAGCATTTCACTCCGGACAGGTCTCTGAGCGGGTGGGTGTTGAGCTTGCAGCTCCCTCTCAGGTTCTACGTCGATGGAGCGAATGATGGCCTTATCTAAATCTTTATTACCAGAGGGGTCTTTGTGGCCTCTCACAAGCCTGTCATCTTCCAAGGTCAGATGTGATTTGGGGCTCCTCTCCAGAGGTTCAGGGGAGAGCGCATCTTCTGATTTTGACTCACAAATATGGAGTACTGGAGCATCCCTTGACCCACCTTCTAGAATCTTTAAAGTGGTAGATTTTATAACTTTTGGAGTGGCTGACCCCACCCAGCTGCTTTCAGATGCACTTTCTGGGGTATCCATGGTCACCAGCTTGATGGCATGAACAGGGTCAGTTGGCAGGACACTGCTCCGGCTTGGCCTCAATGAGCTCACTGCTTTGCTGGTGACCCTATCAAAGGCGGAACTTTCTGACTGGATAGACAGGAAATGCGCTGGTGCTGGCTGCTGTCTCCTCTGAGTTAAGGACTCTGAGGTGAGTTCAGGGCTGCTACGAGCACTCTCCTCTTTCACCAATTTTTCTCTAACTTTAACTCTTAAGAAAGAAATAGGATTTATGTTGCGAGGTGTAGTAATCACCGGAGGAAAGGAAGCATGCACAGAACATGGATGGCATCGGAACCAATGCAGAGAGCACGTGTGAAAACACACTTGAGCATGGAACACAGACACCTAGTACTTGCCAGTTAAATGGAGGGAAATCTCCAAATTTGCACCCATATTCTAACGTGGTCTAAAAGTTCCATCTCCTGGAAAGCTGAGAGTCAGTCACATGCTGTCCTGAGGGAGAATGGGCTTATTCCAGTGAAGAACCTAGCAGCCCCAGGAAGCTTCATTCATACATGCCACTGTGAGCATTAGGGTGAAGGATACTATGCAAATGTCGAGACCCAGGTGTGGGCTGTGGAGGTGGCTGGCTGCTCCAATGAAACCTGTACTCTTGGAGTAGATGCAGCCATGTCACTGGCCACTGGATATGTAGGCACTTGTGGTCATTTATGCGTTCTCCTGAGCTAACATTACCTCTCATGAAGCACTGGGCACACACAGGCTTTAGATACTCAGCTGACTATATCATCTGATCCTAAGACAGGGCCAGCTTGGATATCTTTACTGGAAGCCACACCACCATGGGAGTATTAGAATACTTCTTCCTAACACTGAAAAAGATGTCAAAAGCTGCAGACCCTTCCCGTCTTCACAGAAGCCCAGAAGCATGGCTGGGGCCCTACCTCCCCTCCCAGCTCAGGGCTTCACCTTTAGAGGGAACGGTGGGCTGCCGGGGACTGTGCTGTCTGGCCTTGTATTTGGTACCCACCACACGGGAAGGACCAGTGCCACAAGGTAAGGAGGCTTTTGCAGAGCATATGACTTCCTACTGAGCAAAGGAGACACAACAATATTCACACCAGCGAGGGACTTTTTGAAATGCCACTCTGTGCGGTGTGAAAGGAAAAAGCATCTGACCTGAGGTGGTTGCTGACCAGGTCAACTTTCAAAAAGTACACAAAGCTCTTGGGGTAGGACAAGAGATTTCTCAGAAAAATGTAAAACCTGCATTTCACTTAGATGAGTGAGCAAAAGTGACTGTTTATAATGCACACAGCTTAGGATTGTCCTGCTTAGGCCTCCTTTGACCTATCAAATTCATAAAACTTTCAAATAGAGCATCATCAGTAGACTTCCTTGAGGAAACACCAAAGACACGCAGAAAGATAATTAGTTTGGGTGTTTGGGAAAAAGCACTCTGGGCTGTAGCTTTCTGAGACTAGGCATTGCTAGAGGCTGCTGTCAGAAGACAGAGCTGCAATTAAGGTCCCCATGGAATGTGTGGTCCTTATCTGAGGCAATCTCAAGAGAACAAAGTCAGTGCCAGAAACTCCATATATGGGACCTTTGTCTGGCCAGTGACTTGTTCATTCTTAATTCTTCCTCCTTTCTCCATCATGAAATGATTGGAGTTTTTGTCTGCTTTTAGGCCACATGCCCTAAATTTAACTATTGAAAATTAGCTACTGGTTTAGAAACAAGAAAACTAAAGCTGGTGCAAGAAAGGGATATGGGCCGGGTAGGGTGGCCCCAGAGGAGGTGTTCATTACTGCCCCCTGTTGGCAGTTCTGTAAAGTTGGTGAGAAAGTGAGCAAGCAAGGAAGAGTGTTAAGTTAGAGACAAATGAACCAGGAAGAATGACATCAGCGTGGGAGGGGCAATCAGGAACACGATGAAGAAGCAGCTGATTTTTGAACACATGATTTTCAGAGGTGTTGCAAAGAGGAGCATGACTGTTAGTTAAGTGTGGTAGAGCAGGAGAGGTGATGGGAGGGGAGGAGCATCCTGGGAGGAGCACTGCCATGCATCGGCCACACATGTACAACTTGGGTGTACCTGGAAGGCCAGTTGATAAGCGAAGGTGTATCGCCTTCAGAATCTCTCTGCAGAAACCACTCATGTGTGGCCTTCCCTGTACTACTGTGCACAAGAAACAAAAGTTTAGCACACTGCTGTAAACATGGCGAAGCCTGTGCCCACACCATTTTACTATAAGCAGACCCCCAAAGGCTGCTTTTAGGAGAGAGATCCTCAAGTTGGCTTTTGGAAAGACAGTAAGTATATGGTGCATTTAGAGTTTAAATTTACTTATTGGGAGGTTTTGGTCATTTGGTTCACTTCAAAAAGTAAGTAGTGAAAATAAACCTAAAGCCACTAGAAAACAATGGGTTTTAGTCACTGAAATAAAAGTGTGTTGTAGTCATACTCTGTTTATATTTATAGGAAGTTGGAATTCAAATAGAAGGAAACTTAACTTTTCTAAGTTTCACTGAGACAAATGGGTAAACAGACAAATGTAAAGTGTCCATGCAAAAAGATGGCCACCGAAGCAAGGAAGTAAATAAAAAGAAACCTGGCCAGAGTGGATCTCTGTGACACAGTTCCCTTTCATCTTTTTATATCAGTTACAAATGTCAATTTGTAACCTGGGTCACTCAGACAAATATCTAACTCCTATAAAGCACAGCATTAAAGACTCTGAGAGGCAGCACAGGTAACAGGGAGAAAAGGTCTTCATCGTAATCAGAAACAAGCCTTGCATCCGTGAAGACATCTGGCTCTTAACTCAGTCGGACAAAGTGCAAAATGGAATGTCTCACAGTTATTAAGAACCAGGCTAAGATCCTTCTGATAACATGTCTAGGCAAGGAAAAGCTGTAAAGATAAAGTAGCTACAAGAAGAATGACCATTCCACAGACTATATGTTCTTATTAAGGATTCATAGAGAAAACACAGAAAGCTTGCCCCGAGTTCATGCAATAGCCATGGATAAACTTGAATGGCTGTTACTCCTGCCTCAGCCTCCCAAGTCCTAGGATTGCAGGCATGAAGCATCACTGCACAAACAGGAAGTGGTGGTTCATGCTGTGCTGGGATCGAATCTGGGCTTCCTGCGCACGAGCTAAGCCCTCTACCAACTGAGCTACAATCTCCAGACTGAGAATTCATTTAGGAGGTGTTGCGAATGAGCCGAGACCCAGTTGTGCAGAGGGCACCTCCACTGGGAGAGAACAAGGAAGCAGAAATGTGTGATTGGCCTGTGGAGAACTGCATAAAACATTGAGCGAGAGTTTGGGATTCAGGGCCTTGGTGGGAGCAGGTGTTCATATTTTTTCAAGGTTGAATAGTCCACAAGATCAGCCAACACGATGATAATAATCCGGTGCTACTGGCTAAAAAGTGTTGGTACTTCTGCTTCCACACCCACCCTCGCTGACTCACAAGCAACAGCCCATCTCAGGAACAGCCTCCAGATGATGCAAGGGATGGCTGGGCCTGACATACAGCCCCCTAGTTCTTAGAATGTATACTCTTCATTTTCTTCACAATAAAATGGGCATCAATCCCCAGGCATGTAATAGGATGAGCTAAGCATCCATCCCTCTATCCAACATGTCATTTTATGGAATACTAAATAATTACAAAAACAAAGGCAAATGGGTAAATACTGCCCTAAAGCTGTTATTTCACTAGTAATATTTCAGGGTATTCCTGCACAAGGAAGTGATATCAAAGCTGATACATGAAAATCAGAGATTAGATTCTTCATTTTTTTAGATCGATGTACTTTCTTTAAGTAAGCACCTCTTGGACTCTTTTGCTCTGTATACAAAACATCTGGCAGTGGGGGTGGGGGTGGCTGGCGAGTCTGTTCAACAAGTAGAAATGCCTGCCACCACACTTGCCGGCCTGAGTCTGACTGCCAGGCTCCAGATAGTGGAGAACAGACTCCTGCAATTGTCCTTTGACCATCACAGGCACAACACACATCACTCTGCAAACACGCATGCCTCACATGTGCATATGCGAAATAAGTAAATAAAATATAGCAATAAAACCCAAGTGTGGATGCTTCAATCCCTCTTGGAAGGGAGAAGAAAGCCATCATCAGGGGCAGAGGGAGCGAGGGACATAGGTGGAAGACGGAAAAGGGGAACATGGTCAGGTACTGGGGAAGAACAGGACTGAAGCCCTGAGGGCCAGCAGAAAGAATGGGAACAGGCAACCTCGAGAAGTAGGAGGTTGAAGGCCTCATACCAGCTAGTGTATGCTGCCTGGTTGGTGGCCCAGTATCTGAGGGGACCCTATAGAATGCATCAGAGACCTGGGAGGTGAGAGACTCTTGGGACTCAAAGGGAGGGACCTTAGATGAAATGCCCAACAGTGGGGAGAGGGATCTTGTAGCGTCCACCTCCAGTAGAAAGACAGGGCATCAAGTGAAGGGTTAGGGTTGCCATCCCACAATCAAAACTCTGACCCAGAATTGTTTGTCTAAAAGAACTGCGGGGACAAAAATAGAGAAGAGACTGAGGGAAAGGAGGTCCAGTGACAAGCCCAAATTGGGACCCATTTCAAGGGTCTGATACTATTACTGATATTATTGTGTGCTAACAGACAATTGCCTAGCATGGCTGCCCTCCGAGAGGTCCAAAAAGCATCTGAGAGAGACAGATACAGATGCTTACACCTAATGAGTGGACTGAAGTTGGGGACCCCTATGGTTGAATTAGGGAAAAGCTGGAAGAAGCTGAGGAGGAGGGTGACCCCATAGGAAGACCAGCAGTATCAACTAACCTGGGCCCCTGACATCTCTCAGATACTGGGCCACCAACCAGGCAGCATACACTAGCTGGTATGAGGCCTTCAACACAGACAGCAGAGGAGTGCCTGGTCTGGCCTCAGTGACAGAAGACGCACCTAACCCTCAAGAGATCTGAGGCCCAGGGAGTGGGGGAGGCCTGGCAGAGTGGGGTGCGGTGGGGACACATTCTCTTGAAGACAGGGGAGGAGGAATGGAATGAGGGACTGTCAGAGGGGGACTAGGAGGGAGATGATGACTGGACTGTAAAAAAGATTAAAGATATTTTTTAAAAATCGTAAAATAAAAATATGTACAGGATTTCCTTTTATGGAAATAGCTAAACTACCTGCCACACTTTTACTACGAGATGCGTGCTACAAGGCAAGATGCTGCTATACAAAATACGTGGCGATGGCTCTCTCTGTGATATATGTGATATATGTGATATATCTCACATACAATTAATTATTCTCCCAGAATAAATTTGCCTAACTCTGGGTTTTCAGCCCTTCTCACTTCACCCATAAAACTGTTGCTTGTTTGAATTGAATGTATGTTTAGGAATCTGTTCAGACATCCAGTTTGACCTTTTAAGCCAGGTATTTAAGTAAACAGTATTTTAACATGGATAGTAATTTTTTTTCAACTTAAATTTAGAAACAAACATGCATTCCCTTCTGTCATCTGACTTCTGGGCTTGTGTTTGGCTGGTTCTTTTTTTCCAGGGCTTTCTCTCAGCTGTGGCTTTTCTTACTGAAGACATATTTATGCAGCAATGCCTTACTACATATGTTTTTATCAGTTAGACTCTGCCCCATAAACAGAGATCCCCCTCTTGTGTTGAGTCAGAAACACAGCAAGAGTCCTGCATGAAGGGTTCTGTGTAAATATCCCCATGCTTGGTTGAAAAGAAAGCACCGACAGAAAGGCAGAGGACGTAGGGACCGTTTCTAGCTCTCACAGGATCTGTCTGGATACTACAGAAACTACACAGTGTTTCTGCAGTGAGACTTAGGGCATCTGTGATCTCCAAGGAAGAACAATGGTGAATTCTTACCTGGCTCGAGCCTCTGTGGGCAGTGGTGAGTCACTAGGGTGGCTGGGGGAGACTGGCTGCGGCAGCAGTGAGCTGGGTATCTGCTTTGGAGACCTGGGCACTTCGGGGAAGGAGGTACTTCGCTCAGAAAAGGCAGAGGAACCATCTTCTCCTAGTGGGGGCTCTTGGATTCTTCGTTGGTTTTCCACATTGAGCAGCAGCTCCTGGTCAGACATGTTGTTTCCCCGGGAGGCACAGTCCTGGGACACCACCAAGCTGGTCCTGGGCCCTGACTCTGTCCTGGAGTGGCGGGCACTGGCATCCTTGCTCTGTTCTTCTTGCTTGTCACTTTTTCCTCGTCTCTCAGTCGCATCGGGGTCCTTCCGAGACTTGGCATATCGAGACAAGTGTTCGGAGTCGGCTTCAGGGTCCAGGGTCAGCCCGTACTTTTCCGCCAGCTGCCGCCTCCTCTCTGCTTTGTATCTTGCGATTCTTTCTGCTTTGGACTCCAGACTGTGGGTGTCCATGGAGCCTGAACTATGGATGCTCGAGGTTTCTGTGCAGTATTTAGAAGGCGTTTGCTTTTCTAGGGAGGACCCAGGAGTGTCTTCCTCTTCATTGGATCGCCCTGCAAGACCACAAGATAAAACAGGAGGCCAAGCACAGTCATGTGTACCACTGCAGAGTCCACCACACTGCCGGCCACTTACAGAGGGCCTGGTCTGAAGGCCCCATCTCACTAGGCTGGCATCTGCTCCACAGACTCCCAGGGGTCTCTGCTCAGCATCTATTCCCCTGTATTTTTATGTTTTGTTTTTGAGTTTACTATTTCACAAGAGGCCAAAGGGCAAGTTCAGATTCTTCTAGAAAAGAGAAAAGACACCAGAGCGTCTGTGATTTAAAGAGATGGGCTGTGGTGTCACAGTGCTCGACAGGAATTGCTCTTAGAGGTGTGGCTTTGCCCAGTTTCACACACACACACACACCCACCCACATCAAAATTTTTTAATTATTTGAGAACATTTGAGACCCTTAAGTCACTTGCTAGGCTGTGAAATCAATTTCTATGCTGTTCTAAGGAAAACTGACTTGTTCTTCATTTGAAGATTTCTTCAGCTGTTTCTTTAAGTGTCCTTGAATGAAATACATGCCCATGTTTACAAGTTCCCAATGATTTCTTTTGAATTATAACAAGATTAACCAGAATTTACTTTGGGGGTTGGGATGAAATGGAAAGAGGAAGTCATCCTTTCCTCATCTCTTGACCAACTCAGTTCCTAGTGTAAATAATCTTCTCTTGGTTGTGCATGCTATAACACTAGCACAAGGCTGAAGCAAGAGGACAGTGCGTGTAAGCCAGCCTGGGCTACATAACTTTCTCACTATATCTGATGGATTTAGAGTCATTTCCAGAGAGGTTTAACTAAGAAGGGAACATCTACCCTGGTGTAAGTGGTACCACCCAAGGGGCTGGGGTCCCTGACTGAATAAAAAAGTGGAGAGGAAGAAAGCCAGAGAAGCAGCAACAGCATCTCTGTGTGTATGTGACCTGCTTCCTCTCCCTCTCCATCCCAACGCCATGCTCTCAGTGTCATGATGGACTATGTCCCCCAAACTGTGAGTCAGGATAAGCTTCTCCTTCCATTAGCTGTTTTGGTTGGTATCTGTAACTGGGTATCAGGCATCTCATTCTCCAGCACTGCAGGATCACAAAGGTAATGTTCTGACATGACAAGGGCCCTGCCTAGCACGGTCAGGTACTCACCGGTATGAGGGCTCGCAGGGTCTGTGGCACGCATGTATCTGGGTGTGTCTTCTTCCAGCAGCCGATGAGTCACTAGCCCTGTGCAGCTCTGCAACAGGATGGGCTGGGGGTCATTTTCTATTCCTTCTAAGCGCCTAGCAATTCTTTCTTTTCTGCACAGTAGAGCAAAGAAAAGCACAGTGAGGGTGGGAACTGAGCCCAGGGACGGGCCATGCTGCCATGATAAATGGCTCTACCCACCGGTGGCAGGCCACAAAAGACTTTACCTTTTCATGTCTAAAAACTCTTTCCTCTTTGGTTCGAAGATTTTTCTTAATTCTGCAACTACAACAGAGCAGAAAAAGAACAAAACACAATGTGGCGGTTAGTGGTTACGTGTGCATTCCATTCACTCCTGCAACGCACCAGACAGGACTCAAATGCTGGTTGTCAGATCCCTCGTTTGTTTTCAGGTAGGAAGGGAGACACTAAACAAGTAGCGTGTGCACGCAGCACCCACCCCACCCCCACCCCACTAACAAGTAAACTCAGACAGGCTAAAACAGTAAGGCTTATTTTTGTTTGCAAGACCTCTTTAGTAAGCTGGTTTTGATGTTTGTTTTTCTTGTGAGAAATCCCAGCATCTATCTATTTTAAATTTTTGTTATGTTTACTGTTGTATTGAAGCTTTTAGCTTGAAAAGCATTTGCAAAGTATATGTTCTGAACTCCCTAGGGGCATCTGTAAGCTCCTGGCTTGCACACACAGCCACCCCTATGTCAGCCTGTCATTTTGTCGGTAAGCATCAGTCAGTACATAACTGTTTTCCTTTAACTGTAGTTGAGAGCAAGTCCTGAGTCTTGGCAAAGGGTTCACTGGAAGGAAGTGGTAACAGCACTTTCTACCACACTATAATTTAGGAGGATGATGTGATTCTTTTAGAATCACTGGAGAACCAAGAAAAGTGCTTTGGTGTGGTTGAGGGTTCTAGCAGGACACTGACTACAGGGCAGACCAAGATGACAAGAGATTGCTTCTTTGCAAAGATGGCTAAACTTGGCAGAGAATGGCTTTTAACCTGTCCCTGTCTTTACTCCATCAGTTCTCAAAAGCACAGAGTTAGCAGAAAAAAAAATGAGGGCTATCAGGTCACATGGCAGGGCTATCAGGACAGGGGAGGAGCTATCAGGACAGGGGAGGAGCTATCAGGACAGGGGAGGAGCTATCAGGACAGGGAAAGGCTAGCAGGTAAGGAGAGACTGATAGTTTAGGGTTAACATTTTGATAGACTGACTCATAGTAGGAATGCAATAAAGGGGCAATTAAGACATGGCATTTAATTAATTAGTAACTGCTGTTGCTCTGCTAGAGACTAAACCTATGGCCTCCTGCATGCTCGTCAAATTCCCTGTCACTGAGCTAATACCCCTAGTCCAAAGTGACCATTTCAACTTATGTTGTTGCTTTTAAAGTGGCCATTTTAACAAGTCAAAACTGCATACAGATGAATGTGATTTTAATAATGGCCTTTATACTTAGAGACTGAAGTGTGCCTAGTGTTTATTTTTCAGTGGCATCTGCCTTAAAACTTTTGCTGATGGGGACAGAGATATAGCTCAGCAGTTAGGAGCACTGGTTGCTCTGGTAGAGGACTCAGGTTCTATTCCCAGCACCCACATGGAGGCACACAACCGTCAGTAACTCCAGTTTCTGGAGCTCTGATACCCTCTTCTGACTTCTGCAGGCATGAGACACACACAGTACACACACATACACACATGTAGGAAAAACAAACCCTAACCTAACCCTAAGTCTCTAAATTCTTTAAACAGTTTTTGGTGACTTCAGATGTGGAATTCTCCAAGGCACACTTGTGACATGCTAACAATGTACTGTTTGACTTTAGCTGTTTCCCCAATCTGGGTACTTTGATTATACTCTCACACAGTTAATAAGCCCTTTATCCTAAGATCCTTCCCTTTGAATTCCTTACAAGCGTGTTAAGAAAATGTTTCCTAAAGTTAGAGCCGGTATCCGTAATGCAATTGACAGCATTCTGTGCCATAGATGAAACTCCTAAATTGTGGGGGTTGCCTGTAGTAGTAAACATATTAGCAACCACAGATGGTCTAATTTCCATAGAAGGAAATCTTCTATTTTTTTTCAATACATTAAGATTTTGATTAAACTAAGCCATCCATTTTTTCCAGCTGCTGCCATAGCTCTGTTTAGTAATTTCAACTGGTCCTTCTGTATCCATGAGCCTTGCCATTTCTAGCGGGAGTTTGTGGGCGAGTTTTCAAGTAAGGCCTTTGAAGGAACTGGAGAGTGAGGCTCTCACATTCATGCATCTATGTGCCAAACATCCCTTGTAAGAAGAATATTAACACCAGTATTCAGGATAATTGGGTCTGTCAAGGGCTTTTCTTGGGAAATATGGTTAGTTCTTCAACTGCTTCTGAGAGACTAAGGAATTCTGGTAAAGACTGTATTGACTTAGTCTTCCAACTCAAGTATAAAAGGAGCTTGGGCAGAAACATCCATCGGTGGTAAGGCACTGCCAACACCTCTGACTGTTTAGACTTCCACTGGGGTCATTATAAAGACAGGCAGCCGAGGAGTAACCCCCAAGGAATCTCAGGGGACCATGACACCTCAAGGGTCTGCGGTTCCTTTTGGAAGAAGGAAATCACTTTAATACAGACTACGGTAATAGACCTACAATTTGGTGAATGTGTTAGGAGTCAATTAAGCAAATTCTTCATATGGGTGAACTGTGTAGTGGTGTGCACTATATTTTTATAACAGTGTTAGGAGACAACAATGTACTTCTATTTAATTCTAAAGTGAGAAATCTATTTAATATTATAATATTATAAGCCAAAGAATTATTTTATTTTAAAAATATATTACATTTATTTATTTGTGTGTGTGTGTGTGTGTGTGTGTGTGTGTGTTTGTAGGTTCATGTGTGCCATGGCATCTGTGTAGGGGGTCAGAGGACAGCTTTAGGGGGTCAGTTCTCTCTTTCCACCGTGTAGGTTCTGGGTCACCAGGTTTGGTGGCAGCGGCCTAAGCATCTCAACGGCCTTCTCTTGTTGATACATGTTATAGTGAATTCAAGAAAGAGAAAAATTGACCATCTTAATGCTCAGCTTCACAGAAACAGAAACCTCTCACTAGTGAATGAGGTCATGTGACTCTCTGTCACTGAAAGGAAATGGCTCTGAGACACAGCTATTCAGCATCTTGTCTGGGGCCCAGGACAACCCAAGTGACACAGAAACAAAGCCCATTTGTCAACATTGTACTTCGAAGAGAAGAGCCGACAGACAGGATGTTGACAGATCCTCTGAGAGTACCAGTCTTTCCTCATACACTTGACCAAAATCAAGGACATCAAAACTAAGTTGTGAAGAAGCCTGGGGCCTGAGGTGAGGCTGGGAACAGTCTGGGTTGCTGTAGAGAGCTAAAGCCTTGTGAGTTTTGAAACATGAATCTGACTAGTACATATAATTAACACATAGATTTGGAAAGACTATACTTAATTTTCATAACCAACTGTATAAATTTTGGAATTACACTGGTCAATGTGCATCTGCTTTTCTATTTTGTTACAGTTGAAATTACAGTATAAATGTTTAGGAACCAGCAGCACATCCCTTCTCCTGACCACGTGTGGCTCAGTGCAGCAGTCCTCCAGAGGAACTGGGGCAGACAAGATAGAAGGAGGCTTCCACTGGGGGTGTGGTGGGAGAGATGACCTTGGCAATATAGATCTGTACCAGACAGCTCTTGTCAGCTACAATGGAACCAAATTGCTCCCTTTTACACTTAGTTTTGATCATAATCCTTAGTGTTAAACATAGCTTTGTCTTGGATGCAACTGGGTATCTGTGTCGTCTACAACGACTCCTAACAGCTTGGCAGGGCTTTTCATATATGCCCAACAACACAGACATCTGGGCACAAATCCACTAGAGCATACTCCTGCCCCACCCCCTAACACAGTTTAGCAATCTCCCTTCCTGAACACTCGAGGTGAGCAGGACATTTCCTCCCCTGACAGACAGCCTGGTTTCTACGACGTCTGACTCTTGAACTCAGCTGTGTTCTCAAAGTACCAGCCCAGTTAGGCTCCTTATCATATAGCTCTCGGTGTGGATATTGACCATCCCTTGTGGCGCCAAATCTATACATTAAATTTGATCATACATATATACACACAGGAAAGTGGCACACAGTGTCAGCATTGTCCCTGTTTCAGACACCTCTGGAATCTTGGGGCACATTGACTGTATATTGGAGAGTGCTACGATTCTAGTCTTTCATCCTATGACATCTTATCTATAGCTTGTAATTCCGACACTATTCCTCTGCACAGCACATGAGAAAGCATACATTTCACCTGACAGCTGTGTAAGCCCAGAAACCCCGAGGCATGCCCTTGTTTAGATTTGTTTCGCAGTCCAATCCCTGGAGCCTCTTCAAGGGCCCATCCTCAGGAGACTGTCTGGGCAGTTCATCTGTTTAGCTCCTTGGGATACATTCCAGGTTGTCTGTGCTTGCCTTTGAAACTGGATTTGGTTTCTATTAAAAGAAAATGTCTTCTGATCTAATTTCTTTTAAACTACTTCTCCCTTTGAGCAGAAACAAAACAAAACAAAACAAACAACAAACAAAAACCAACCAAACAACCGCCTGTCTTTTCCTCAACCTGCCTTTTCTAAAGGAAGAACTCCATTACTCTGTTGAGATACTGACATTTTGGATCCAAGAGATCATTCTTCATGCTACTGTTATTGTTGGGGGAAATAATGACCAGGCAATTCTGTTGGAGGCAGAAGCAAAGGGAGCCACATGAACACATGCAGGTAGCCTGCTTCATGTGTGCCTGTTGCCAGTGGAAAGAACATCTCAGAAAAGATGACTGTTGAGGCTGCTCGGATGGTTTAGTGGGTGAGAGTTCAATCCCCAGGACCCGCATGGTGAAAGGAAAGAATTAATTCACATACACAGAGTTGTTCTCTGGAATGTACACAATGATATGCATGCATACAAACAAAAAATATTTTTTTTTAAATTCAAAAGACAACTGTGATATTGTGTTCACCAGTTCTGTGTGTGTGTCCTTTCTTGCCTAGGAGAAAGCCAGTCACAGTACTTGGAAGGCAAAGGCAGGTGGATCTTTGTGAGTTCAAGGGAAGTCAGGGCTACATAGTGAGACTCAACCCTGTTTCAAGGCGGGGGGGTGGGGTGGATGGGAGGTAAAAAGGAAGAAAAGGGAGGGAAAAAGGAGGGAGGGGGAGAGGGACAGAGGGACAGAGGATGGTTATGAGCTATTGAACATAAATTTTCTATATTGGGAGGAAACAGAAATGTAAAGGAAGCAGCCCTGGGTTGTGGGGTGCAGAGGGAGAAGAATGAAAGTTTAGGAGAGCAGCGACCTTCAGGGAAAAGTAATCCAATTTTTTTTCTTAAAAAATATTTGAATTTTGTTTCCTATTTTTCATTAATTATTTTATATAATACAATTTGATCAAGGTTTCCCCTCCCCCAACCTTTTCCAGACCCACCTCTGCCCCACTCCCCTACAGAGCCAACTTTACATCCTTTCTCTTCCTTTTTTTAAGCATATGAATGTTTTGCCTGCATGTATGTGTGTGCACTGTGTTGATGCCTGGTGCCCGCAGAGGTCACAAGAGGGTGCTAGATCCCCAGGAACTGAGTTACTGGTGGTTGGGAGCCACCACATGGGTTCTGGGAACCAATCCCAGGCCTCTGCCAGAATGAGTACTCTCAACCACTGCCAATTACTGAGCCAGCTCTTTAGATCCCTAAATGATTTTTTTTCTTAAGGCAGAGTTTTATGTTTCCCCTCCTGGCCCACCTCACAAACCCTGGGATTCTAGGCTTGACCCACCAAGTCTGGTTTATGTGACACTGGGGGTGAAGCTGGGTGTCCTGCACACTAGGCAAACACTCTACCAACCGAGCTACATCCCCAGGCCCCTTAGGATGGTTAAAAACTAAAGAGAGAATATGAACTCTGTGCTCTCTCTCCTCTTCAGCCTCCAGCAGCAGCTGGAGGGACGAATAACAGACTGGGGGCCGGGGGGGTGTTTACAAAATCCAGGAAAGGCCCCTACACTGAATCTAGTGCTTGGAGGGTAAGGAAGGGACATGGAGGAGACCACAGACAAAAGTGTCAGGGAGGAGTGAGCTCAGACCCTGCCAAGCCATGGAGAGAAGCTCTTACCTTTCGGGAGTGCAGCTAAGCACTTGGCATCAAGGCCTCTCCTGTGGTTGGCAGGTTCTTCTTTATCGTCAAAGGAAAATTCTTTCTGAAAGCTAAAAGTTATCCCATTAATGCCACATTAAATTAAAATGAAGATTGAATACTGAGAAAAAAAAACACTAAGCAGAAAAACCAGACTGCCATCACACATAAGTTTGTGTTTTATAGTGCTGGCTTTTTTCATTTATTTACATTTCTCTTAATATGACAATTTGTGTATGTGTGCTTGACTATGTAATTACACTGGCATGAGCAACAGCTTGGTGTGTGTGGTGGAGAAAACATCATTGAATTGTCTTCCTTTATTCAAAAGGGCAACACCCTCTTGATCCAAGCACAGTTGAGTTGTTAGGCTAAACCACCCAACCTGTAGTCTCTTCCTCAGAAGGCCAGCAACTTGTTGAGGAAGTCTGAATGCTTTTCCCACTGTTAAATTATATCGGTACTACACATACCTTCAAGCCACCAAACAGTAGTATTGGCAAAGGAGAGGAAATGCCCAGGAAGCCTTGTTATGAAGACAAGAGTGAAAAGAGAGACTGATAGAGGAACAGGCACATCCTGTCACATATACTGACCCTAACCCCACCTAGAAACCCCATTATCTCCTCAAGACTCAACATATGCACATTTGGAGGTATCTAAATCTATGCTGACTGGCTTGCCTGTTTTCCAGATATTGCTGTACTTTGAATATTTCCACTAGGGCTGGCTTCTTGCTAATCACAAAAGGTAAATTAGACGACAGGGAAGGTAAAACCCCTCTGCCTCGTGATTTGGGCTTTCTCTGCTGCTGCATGTCTTGAGTGCACACAGACCCTATGCCAACGATACCTTTTATACTTGGTGCCCTGCCAGGTAGGCCACTATGGTCAGGTCACACGGAATAATACCCCAGGCTTCTGAAGTCCAGTCTGCCATTCAGCCAAGGTCACCAAAGCATTTGGCTTCCAATTTATACTCTTCTTATCCTTGAATAGTAATACCTCCTTCTCTCCCTACCCTTATCTTTCTTTCCTTCATTTATTAGCTTCATTGCAGTTAAGAAAATCTGCTAGGAAAGGCTAGGGAATGAGCCCAAGGTGCCATTAATGACAGGCCAGAGACACAAACCATAGGTGAACCAATAATATATTTGTACTTTTGTTAACGGTTATCTAATTCACTTTATACTTAGATGTGCATGGAATATACCAGAGACTTTCCTGCATGGTATGTTTATAAGATCCACTCTCCAGTTTCAAATGCAGAGTCAGATAACTCATTACTACAATGTGAAGGAACCAAATCCTTTGTAGTAAAGTGCCAGAGTCACAATACATTACGGGCGAGAGCATCTGAGGGGCAGGGAGGCTGGCACAGGGTTCAGCTCCTCCTAGCACAGTGATGTACAGGTTGAGCCCTATCCCCAAGTGCATCGGGGATAAACTCTACCTGCACCCAGGATTGTCTGTGTGGGGGCACTGGCCTGCGTCAGAGGGCCCTATGTAGCTGCCTAGTGTGTCGCATGCTTACACTTTTGCATTGTCCTATATCAGCAATGTGCAACAGGGTCTGATAGTAGTTAAATTAGATTAGCACCCACAATGCCCCAAGGGGAAGAAAAGTGTAAGTACATTTGAAAGAGATGTGGTTAGACTAGTGAAGAACTCACAAGGATGGGTGAGTGATGCAGACATGCAGGGAAGAAAGGGAGAAAGATGGGTGTGCACTTTTGGCTTGACTATATCCCAGATGGGACAAGCTGCCTCACTTCAAGTTCTTAGACCTTGTGGGATAGAGAATCAAAAAGAGAAATTATGTCTCCTGTATCCTTCTTAAAGGTGACCACCTATTTGGACTCAATCATGTACTGCTCTAGAAATCAATTCAACATGGGAAATAACAGTCTACTTTTGGAAGACTGGATCTGGACTTTGTCAGAGACATATTTGGAAGCTAGCTGTAGCTCACTATGATGTTACGATAGCAAGAGATAAAGTTGGGACAGGATCTGGCTTTCAAGCAAGGGTTAGTGCATGTTTTAAGGCTCTTTTAATTGTCAAGCTAAAATTGGTTTTGTCTCTTCTACAGTATTTATTGTAAGTTGCATTGACTGTATAATTTCTAATTATGCTAGTGTGTTGAAACCTGGCATGTCTGTTATGCAGGTCTATCAACCAGCTTTCGTCTCACTGCTCTGAGTATTAGAAAACCTTGATTCTCTGAAAAAAAGCTTGAAAGTGCTGGAAGAAGTGAGTTAGGCTTTAAGCAGAAGCAAGACTTTAAGCAGAAGCAGGCTTGATTATTAATGGTATAACAGCTTCAATTCCATTAACTGCTAGCAACCACTGCTTCTGCAATAGCATTGACACAAGGAGTTATGACAATTATTTTTGTTAACCATCTAGCAAAACAATGTTACTAATGTATTGAGTATACAAAAGGATTTATATAGGTATGTGGAACAATGAATGATGATCTATAAGCCATTCAAATTATCTGAAGGAGGTTCAGGGTTCAAGAGCTAGGAGCCATCCTAAGTGTCATGACAAATATCATTGGAGTTGTGCTACTTTTGAAATTCCCAATGATTATCATTATAATTAGAAAAAAGTTTAAAGACACCTGTAGGATATTTGCCATAATCCTAACACCTCTCTGGGTGTGTTAATTTTGCATAGTGAGATTATGAATTTAAAGAATGCTGCTCTGTCGACCTTTGATGCTGCAGATAATGCCGATAAAATTATCCATGGCCTGAGGTTAGTATTTCCATTTCGGTCAAACCTGAGGAATAGCATATATAGCTTGATCAGGCTAGCCCTTCTTGTCCTGGGAATACTTTTATTCCTGCCCATCCTGTTAAAGCTTATCTTTAACAACATCAACATGCTGGCAGCCAAAGTACATGGCTTGAAACTGAAAATAGACCCCCAGATAGAGTTATTAAATTAACAGGCTGGCAAGCCAAGAACGGGTAAGATTCTGCACAGAGCCTTACCAACCTAAGAGAGAAGTGCATTGCTTTTGATAATGCATATTTGATGATGGATAAGGAAGGCATTCTTGTCAGGATGACCTAAGACAGGCTCAGTCTTGTTAACAAAATAAAAAAGGAGGAGAGGTGGAGAACCTTTGGGGCTGCTTGGCAAGAAGCTGACATGAGCCAAGAACAAGGAAATGGGCTGCTTGGCAGGAATATGACATTGGTCAAGGATAAGGAAGCAGGCTCCAAGCAGGAATCTGACATTAGGCTAGAACAAAGAAGTAATTTCAGGTAGGAGTCTAAAACGTAGGCTACAACAAAGAAGTAATCTCAGGCAGGAATCTAAAGATTAGACTAGAACAAGGAAGTAGGCTTCAGACATGAAAATGATCTTGGGCTAGGACAGGAAGTAGGCTCAGATACTTTGGTCATCCTGACAAGCCTTTAGAGACAGTGATCACGGGAGTGTAATTGGGTTTAATGCCTTCCTTTTCCTTTGACTATTTGTGTTTATTGTCTTGCTTGTTCCTCGACTATTTGCATCTAATGTATTGCTAGACCCTCAACCTAGAACTGACCTTAATACTTGCATGTAATTAAAATGGTATAAAAGCATAAAGGAAGAGGGGGTATATGATGGGGGTTTCTAGGGAGGGGAAATGGGGAAAGGGGATGACATCTGTATTGTAAATAAATAAAATATCCAATAAAAATATATCTAATCAAAGCAAAAAAATAATAGAATTCTTATTAAGTAAATGAGTTACACAATACCATTTTATAGCTAATTTATGTTGCAAGGGATGGGAAGTGTGTATAAATAAAAGAGATTTCTACAAGAAAAAAAAAGAAAGAAAGATGGGTGTGGGAAAAATGACAGGACGAGCAAGACTAAGCTTTTTTCCTCAAAAAAAATAAAATAAAATAAAATAAAAAAAATCAAAAGCTCCCTAGGGGCAGACTCCGAAGCTTAGAGGAAGATGAGAGAGAAACAAAGCAGCTGCACCTGCTAAGATGGCAATCAGTTAGAAATGTCACAAGCACATGTTCTATTTCTCAATGGGTTCCCCAAAACAGTGTGGAGTACAGAAGAATCATATTGCCTGGAAATACTGCTAATTCTCTCTCTCTCTCTCTCTCTCTCTCTCTCTCTCTCTCTCTCTCTCTCTCTCTCTCTCACACACACACACACACACACACGCACACTTTGGCACTGAACCTGGTACTTTGCACAGGCTATGTAGGAACTATATCATTGTACCATGCCACCAACTCATATCAGTTCGTGTGTGTATGTGTGTGTACACATATGCACGCATGCATGTATGCATATGTATATATGTATGGATGCATATATAACTAAATAATACCCTGAGGAAAAATATACTGCCAAAAAAACTCAACGGGATAGAACTCATACAGTTCACTGGGAAGCATTACCTAGCATGTGTGCATGTGTGAGGCCCCAGTTCTATTCCCAGTCTGCAGAAGGAAAGAAGGGATTTAAGAGATCATCTTAAAAGCCACCACACATCTCCAAAACGTATGAGCTCTTGAACACAGGCCACGTTACCTTGCAGCTTTTCTTTGATGTGGAAATCCCAGGGATCCTAAGTTCTTCTTGTTGAAATCTAAGGGAAAAGAAATAACATAAGTGTTAAGACAGTCACACAGTGGCTTAAGACATTCCAACGAGAAGAAGGACATTATTAACCAAATAACAAAACTGACAACTGGGAAACTCAATGCAGAAACCTCACACACCAAGATCTGGTTTGCTTGTCTCTTCTCAAGAACCCCTGACACAGCTCATGGATTAAACAAATATCTGACATCCTTCAAAGCCATCTCAATTGTTATGGAAAAAAGAATAACTTAAAACAATTAAATACCAAGTAACAGCTATATACTAGGTGGGGGGAGGAAAAATAATTAAGCAAGTTGGGTCAAGATAACAGAGGTGATAATGTAGTCTACCTGGTAGACTTGAGATTCCTGTAGAGAAGGTAGGGAGGTAGGATGGGCACTGAAGAGCAAGGGGTACCTCGGCTGTGTCTCCTCTGTTTTGTTCAAATCTAGACAACAGCACATGTGCATGCTGTGTGGCTTTGCTTGTGCCAAGGTACTAGTGTGGAGGTCGGAGGGCAGCTTGCAGGAGTCAGTTCCCTTCTTCTACCATATGTGTCCTTGGAATTGAACTCGAGTCATTGAAGTTGGCAGCAAATGCTGCCTGCTGAGCCCCACCACTGGGCAGGCTCATTTATTCTGAAGATAGAATAGATGATGTAAAGACAGCTGGTAACAATTCCGTACAGGAAAGTCACACATCCAGGATGACCGTGTTAATGAAAACCAGGCAGAGACAGGATTTATAACAGGTCTCACGGCCAGCAATCCGCTTTGCAGCTTTAGGCACAGTGACCAAACACAAGCAGACTTGGGACCGAAACTCCTTCCCCCAAGGAAGTGCCTTTATGGCTTACTAGTTAGAATCAGAGCCCAAGGGGGGCGGTGGGGGTGGGATGTACAGGCTAGAGCAGATGCCAACATTTCTTTATCCATCAAAACACATTCCAAGTCCTAGAAACTGGAAATTATGGCCAACAGGGAGGCATCGGAAATGAAGTATATAAAGTCAATTAGACATTCAGGCTTTGATTCCAAGCCCACAAGCATTCTGTCAGAACAATCTGAAGAAAGACAATTATGATCAAAGGGTGATCAAATGTTATAAAAGGAAGTGCCTGAATTGTTTTAGTCTAGTCCCAACAGAGTCCGTGTGCTGTGAAATATTCTGGGTAAATAATGGCTAGGTCTCACACGGGCACTTAAATACCAGCAGCAGCTCACTTTTGTTCCAACACGGAACTCCAGCAAGCAGATGGGAAATGCTTGCCTTTCTCTGGGCTGGAAAGGAAGCCACTGAAGAGACAGTGTTCTCTCCAAACTGTCTCACATGAAGAGTTAAGAAAAAGAAGCTCACCCACCACTGTCTGCTGGAAATAAGTTCATACATAAGATCTGTAGTTTCAGAAAATATTTTAGGTACAGCTTGGCATATCCGCAATTTGATCCATAGTTTGGATTCTAATTAGCCATGTTTGCTGTATAAAAGCTTTCATGACTTAGCAATAAAAAGATAAAAAGACATTTCCAGAAATTACAAGCTGTAGTTAGGAGCTGCGATAGTTAAAGCATCCTTTCAGGCAGCTGTCGGACCAGGCTGATGCTGGAGAATACTGGATTCCGCAGCAAAGATATTAGAAAATGGATACAGAAATGAAATGCCTGTTCCATATTTTCCCCTTCCCGTCTTACCTTGTTTCTCAGAAAATCTGAAGGCTCCCAGGCAGCTGGAAAGCCCTGGGCTTCTAAACATGGCTGCACACAGAAGGCTGGGTACCACCAGCCTGATCTGACAGCTAATTCCCAACCAGCAGTGTCCTTGAGCCCGTCTAAGCAAAAGTGGGTTACAAATTTCCAGAGTGCAGGGTTAGCAGCTTTGAGCTCACAGTGAACACAAAGCAGAGGGCTGCAACAAATCAAACCTCTTCATCAGATTACAGGCAGAAATTAGAGCTGGAGGCACAGCAGCAGGCAGAGCTCCAGTGAGGGTACTGAGGATTATACCGCAGCCAGGACACAGGGTATCAGAGAATGCTTTGCCCAATAAGACAAGGCTGAGACCTAACTACCATGCCAGTGTTGAGAAGAACTTTCCCTAAAAACAAATAGTCCCAAAGAAGCAAACCGCACAGATGTGTTGGGGTGCGGTGAGGTGCCTAAGTGTTCCCAGGCTGCCCCATGCTTGGCTTTGGCTGAGCTAAATAAAATATCTCACTTAACCGGGAGCCAAAAATGTATACTTAAGAGTTAAGATTTATAAGCAACATATGAGTAAAACCATGGAAAAGAAAAGGCAGATATTACCAGGAGAGTCAAATATTTTAATTTGAGACAGAAGCCATTAGGTTTTAGCACTAGGCTGCTGCCTGCCCTGTTCCAAGTGCAGCTTGTAACTGGTGGGCTCAAATCTGGACGATGACTTTGGAAGAACAATGGACAATAATTAGAAATGGGCTGTTTCCTCCCTACAAAGAGACATTAAAGAAATTCATAGGAAACAGGCTCCATTACAAGATAAGGAAACAAGGCGTAAGAGATAACCTGCTTCCAGAAGACAACTGGTAGAGATGGAGCCATGGCATCAGTGTGGAGGTAGGTCAAGGTCATTACTGTTCCAACCTTATGTGGTGTCAGGGACTTTGAGGTTGTCTGCCTTTGAATCTTTGGTCCTGAACATTTATTTGTATACAAGTGGCACACAGTAGGTCAGCAGTAAATATGTGCAGAATGACCACATCAAATCATGGGATAGTGTTTTCTGAAAGTTAAAGAGATACTTTAGAGCCTAGGTAAACCAGATCAGCTTACATACAAATATAGACCTGCTGAAAATGAAGAACCAGCGGATGGATGAATGGATGGAAGGACGGACAGACAAGTGTGCTACTCTTTGAAATTAAAGTGTACTTTACATTCTTATGTACAGGAACACTTGGTTGCTAATTGGTGACACTGTTTGGGGGAGGTTACAGAATGCTGAAGGAAGGAGGCATGGCTGGCAGAGTCCACTGAGATGTGAGGTGCCTGAAACACAACCCACAGCAATGAATCCCACTGTGCTTTCCTGACAAGATGGACTGTATCCTCTTTAGCTGTGATCCAAGATAAATCCTTTCTCCTCAAAGCTGCTTCTGTCAGGTATGTTACCACAGCGACAAGAGGAACTAAGACAGTGTGTGCTCAGTGGTCAAGGGCCTTGTGATGTTTTCTCTACATGCTTAGTTACCTCTTGTAAGCCCAGAAGGAAATGTAGTAGATAAGGTTGTTAAAAATAAAAGTTTAGAAAATAAAGCCCGTGGGGGGACAGAGTAAGTGTTGTGGATACAGCTGACTGTGGGCAGGGGATGGATGTCACATGAACTCTGCAGGGTGTAGGAAATGATGCCTGGAAACAAAAACTGGAAGAATTACTAGAATTGTCGGCCTCACCTATTAGCTCCAAAACAAATCAGACAGATCAAGGAAGGAAGGAAGGATGGGTGGAAGGAAGAAAGGAAGGAAGGAAGGAAGGAAGGAAGGAAGGAAGGAAAGAAGGAAGAAAGGAAGGAAGAAAGGAAGGAAGGAAGGAAGGAAGGAAGAAAGGAAAGAAGAAAGGAAGGAAGGAAGGAACAAAGGAAGGGCTGGCTTCATGAAACAGTGGGAATCTACTACTAAGAATTCTATCTGTAGGAAACGAATTGAGATTTACATTTTTTGTCAATACAAGTATCCACAAGTGACTGGGGAGATGGGAGATGGGAGAGATACTTGCTGTGATATATGACAAAGGGCAGCTCAGCACACTACTGTAGCTCTGTCTATGGTGGCCCCTGTAATTTAAGAAACTGTTATCCTTGTAGAGGTCTCTCTTGTGGAGGAGAAAATTGAAACATGCCTAACCAGGAGTGAGAGTATCGACCACTAACTGGTAGGTGGCCGCTCTGTTTGTGATGAGGTGAAGATCTGCATCTGTTATGTCCTCATCTCTGTGCTTGGTGCTTGCCTCCTGGACCCACTGTGTCCTCCTAAAGCCTGCCAGGGAGGGGCTATGCTATACCATGTACAGGCAGGCCTATGACCCCATCTGTAGACAAGAAAGCTGTGATGAATGGATTTCCTGGGAAATCTATTCACTGCAGCGAGTGAAGGCATGGGCAGACCAGAGAGAAGACCTCCTCCAAGTCCGCCTTGCTACAGCAGTAGGTTGACAGAGCTTCTGTACATGGAGCAGGAGTGAGGGGCTAACCACAGGACATGGTGACACACAGGCAGTTTCAGTACCTGGAAGTTCCCTGGACAAGTCACAGGGCATTATCTACCAAAGAATCCCCCAATCAACTGTTCATCTATAACATAACCCAGAAAGGGGCCTTGAGAGGGTCCTCATAAGGAAGTGTTAACAAGGATGATCTTGTGAGAGTATCTTGTGGGGGATCATAAGTGCTTTGATTCAAAATGGCAGTGGTTATGTCTAACACAGAGGAATAGGAACACACACACACACACACACACACACACACACAGAGTTTATGTCAATAGAAAGCATCCACAAGGGACTGGGGAGATGGGTAAGGATATTTGCTGTGATATATAACAGATGTAATATATAAATATCCATAATGAACTACTTAAAAATGTTCTCCCTTCATTTTTACCTTCTTCTTCCCAACCTCCCTGCCTTCCTCCCTCCCCTCTGAGACAGAGTGACAAGAATCTCAGGTCAGCCTCAGAGTCACTCTGTAGTCCAACTACATGTGAACTATGCCTTGTATCACATGTCTCGTTTATGCAATGATGAGGGTTGAACCCAGGGCTTCATGCATGCTAGGAAAACTTACTAGCCCTGAAAAACATATTTCTAAGAGCCAAATTCTCTGGAGAGCTCCCCCCCCCCCCCCCCCCAAATAGAGGGGGCTAGCAGTGAGGTCAGAATTGGGTGAGAATGTTTGTGGCCTCTCTCTCAGCCACAAGGGCATCACTGACCCCACATGGTAACTTCACATTAATCATGGAGATCTGGCACTCCTATGACAGCCTTGGAAGCCACCTTGCTCTTCCCAATGAATATGAAAGCACTTTCAGCCTTCTGGAAAACTGAACTGAACGGAAATGGACGACACAGAATGATGAGGAGCAGCTGTCCAGATACACACTACTGTGAGCTAGCGACAATTTCGAAAATCAAGATGTGCCACAGAAACAATTCTACCAAAAACAAACATATGCTTCTAAAAATGATGGCCGGCTTGAAAGTCCAAGGCTGAAGACAGAGTTTCATTGCCTCACAAAGGAGTACGTTGTATGCCAGAACAAGAATAAATGCTATTTCCCTGTTCTTTGGTGGATTTTATTTATGTGCTTAATCTGAGGTAGAAAAGCCTAACTTGAGGGAATCCCACCAGTGGGAGCCCATTTAGGGTCCATCATTTTCCTGCTATCACATTTGAGTTCTTCATGCATTCCAAATTCTAGTCCAATTTCCCCACTGTGCACTTCCTGAAGTGCTTTGTGGATTCTGTTCCACAGTAATATTTTGTATAAGCTGCAAATAAAATTTTACCTTCCATCATGACGTAAGGTAATTTAAAACAGGCTGTGTGTGCAGGGATGAAAGGACAGAAATATTTTCAACAATAAGATATATTACAACTCACAGCTACCTCTTTATCGGATGTGTTGATAGAAAACCATGCCAAACTTCTTATATAGCAGAATACCTTTTTTTTTTTTTTTGAGGCAAAGGCTTACTGAAATCTTATAGAGTTATTAGTGTCTTTGAAATAAAACTTCAAATGAAAAGTGTCAACAATTGTCATGAAATTTAATTATATAGATTTCAAGTTGAATTAGGGTCTCTTACTCCTGGTTGGTGGGAAGAAAGGTTCAGGCTCCTCAGCAAATGACAAAGGATTCCCAGAGTAAGAGCAGAGGAGCAACAGGAGGTTCATGTTTAAAAAGTGCACTGGGGATGAGGGTGCAGCTCACAACAGCTCAGAATGGACGAGGCCCTAGGAGGCATGACCGCCTGTGTCACGGCATCAACAAGATGGGTAAGGACATTAAATGAGTACTGAAACATGCACTCAAAGGAACATTATCCAGCCTTTGAAAGGAATGGTGTTCTGACACAGGCTACATGGGTGAATCCACACTGCATGGCTCCATTTGTCGTAAGGTCCTATAAGAGTCAAATGCAGAGTCAGGGAGAAAAAAGGTTCAGGAAGAGGAGATATCTCAGGTGTGTCCAGAGGATCCAGGGAGCAGCACTAAGAACACATGTAACCTGTGTGAAGCATGAACACATAAGGGTTCTGCAACAGCACTTGGCCAATAAAGTCCCAGCATTTACTGGGCGGAATATAAAATACTGTGGGTGAGACATTCAGCAGCCTCACTGAGGAAGGACTCTCATACAGCAGCAGTGCTGACACCATCTCGGTCACCAAGAGAGGTGGAAAAGATTTCTCCCCACCCCACCCCCACCCCTCAATACTCACTACTTGATGGTTTTTACATGACCAGATGTAAGGAAACTCCAAACTACCAGGAGGGCTTTTATGAGTCTCCAAGTCAGATGGTGAACATACTTGATGGATCGCAGATGTCCTAGAACTCTAGGAGAGTGAGTGGAAGGAGCTTGGACTCTCTCGGGGGCCCTTAACAACACTGGCCTAAGGTTAGATTGTACAGAAAAAAACATGACACCCCATCCTTGTTGGGTTGAAATGGCTAGACGTGTTTATACAAACAAGAATGTTCAGTGGTCCTCCAAGTCACATACATGAAAGCCTCCCCAGCCCAGTAGGATTCCAGTAGGGTCCAAAATTGAAACATCAGTATAAAAGCTATGTGATGCTTAGAGGACACGGGATTCCTGGAGAAAGCCCTGGTGAGCATGCTGATCCTCCAGGGAGGTAACAGCAGCAGGTGCTTGAAGAGGAGCTGGGTGTGGGGGGCACGCCTGCGGGAAGGACATCCTGGAGCAGAGACTTAAATGGTTCCTGTCAGACCACCGGGAGGTGGGGAGAGAGGCTGTAGGAAGTCTCTGAAAACTCCAGAGCCAGTTCTGAAGTTCAGCAGAAGAAGAAACAACAAAGTCCAGATTCTCATCATCTGTTGACACAAAGCTAAAATAGATCCTGCTGTGCTTTCAGACAGGGAGAAAACACCTAGTCATGGAGATGGTGTAACCCAGTATTTCTTCATAATTGGCTTCGGGCCTATAGACAGTGAGACGGAAAGACATAAAATCCCCCTCCCCCATCTATCTCTATCTGACTGTCCATCTGGCTGTCTACCCACTTAGCCATCCATCATCTATCTCATCTTTCCCTACTTTTCTCTCTCTCTCTCTCTTTCTCTCTTTCTTTCTTTCTTTCTTTCTTTCTTTCTTTCTTTCTTTCCTTCTTTCTTTCCTCTCTCCCTCCCTTCTTTCTCTCTTTCCTTCCTTCTTTCATCTTCCTTCCTTTTCTCCCTTCCCTATATCTTCCTTCCTTCCTTCCTTCCTTCCTTCCTTCCTTCCTTTCCCCATCAATCACATATTCTCCTCCCTCTCTTCCATAGGTATTCATGACTCCATGGTCTTGGTTTCCATCACCACATATAACCCAATAGCCACCACATCAGTGGCCAACTGAGGCTAATGCAACAAAGCCAGAATGTACAATTGCTCAGAACGTACAGAGGATTCGGTGTTGTGAGCTTAAGGTGTGAACTGGCAGTTGGTGTCCCATTATGGGCAGAGCTTTTCTAGTTTACTTAGCAGCCCAGTTGATACAGCTCAGTCGAAGACAGCTTGCTTGTAATGTGTGAGGCCTGGTTTCAATCCCCAGAGCTGCTTCATTCTTACACCCATTGATCATTCCTGACTTCTGCCTAGTCAGTTCTCCATACTCTTGGACCAAAAACGTAGTTAAGTTTGTGATGACATCTGTGCTAAATTCCTACAGACTCTTTTGTCAGTCATACTACCTGTGCTGTCTAGTCTTATGACAAGTTGACACAAATTAGAGTTATCTGAGATGAGGCAACTTCAACTGAAAAAAATGCCTCCGTAAGATCCATCTGTAAGGCATTTTCTTAATTCGAGATTAATGTGAGGAGGGGCCAGCCCATTGTGGGTGGTGCCATCTTTGGGCTGGTGGTCCTGGGTTCTGTAAGAAAGCAGGTTGAGCAAGTCATGAGGAACAAACCAATAAGCAGCACTCCTCCTGCCTCCAGGTTCCTGCTCTGTTTGAGTTCCTGTTCTGACTTCCTTCAAAGATGAATAGTACTGTGTTAGTGAAAGCCAAATAACCCCTTTCCTCCTCAACTTGATTTTTGGTCACAATGTTTCATTGTAGCAGTAGAAATCCTAAGACACTACCTAATGAATACAGTGTATCAGCTGGTTACATCTAGAGATGATTTAAAGGAGGGTGTGTTTAAATTACATATGAATACTGTGAAATACTGTGTAAAGTATTTCAGCATCCTTGGGCTTGAGTCTCCTTTGTGATTCCTGGAAATCAGTGAGTTCCTTCCTCTCTTTAGTGAGTCTGCAGACTAGAAGAGAAGCTAAAGATACAGTTTTAAACAAAGTACCAAGGCCCTCAAATCCCTGGTTATGCACTGTTTCTTTTGAAGTATTGCTCTTGCGTCCTGTGGGCCAATCATTTAGGAATCCCATCCTATCCTCGAGCAGTTCTCACTAGGTAGAATGAGAGACGAGTCCCTGGAATCTTAGCCCCACCCAGGGCCTCACTGAAAGCAAACCTGCCTTTGCTACAGGGTTATTGTGACGATGTGAATCCTGAAAACAGGAACAGATTGGGAACAATTATGTTGGAGTCTGTAAGCTGTGCTGTCCTAGACAGAGAGATATTTAATATTATTATTGTTGTTGTTCCAGTGTAGTTTGTTACTTTGTAACACTGTTGAACAAAGCAGTACAAATCAACCAGTGATTGATTTTCCTCCCTTTGAAAGGCAAAGCATGGGCTGGGGTGGGTGCTCACCGGATCTCTGAGTGCCGTCCCCAGCACCCCAAACAAGAACAAGAGAAAAAAGCCAAACATTGTAAATTTACCCTAAAAAGTGGCTGTTCCTTAATATGAAATCTTTTCTTTTAAAATTCATTTTAATTTTTCTCCATCATTAAAATTCATTAGTGTTGTTGTTGTCATTCACATATGTGTCTGAGCTTAAATGCTAAGACACATTGTACAGAGGTCAGAGAACAACCTTATGGCATCCATTCTCTCCATCCACCTTTATGGGAGTATTGAGGGGAAACTCGGACTTCCCAGGCTAGCACAAGCTGCTGAGCCACCTCCTCGCCCCATCAACACCTGTCCTTCCCCATTGAGACTAATTATATGCGTGAGTGTTTGCAGTGCATCCTTGAGGTCCAGGTTTTATAGCTACACCTCCACTCCTGCGCCCAAAGGGAGACAAACATCTCTGATAGTCAGTAGAGTAAATCAGTATAAGCTACACAGCAGAAAGAGCCCCAAGTGAACGACTTTGCCCTCTGAGAAGTCCCTACTACAGACTTATTTTCTAACCAGACCATAAAGCATGTCTGCCAAAGAGCCCACATACCCCTGTCATTGTAGAGCGCTATAATTAACTGAACGGTACTAGGCCATGTCTCCAGGGTGTGGACTCTCCAGATCCTCACAGTCCACTGCAGCTGGCCCTGCCAGCCTGTCTTCAGACACCAGCCTTCTGGGGCTGCCTAATAAGGTCATCTGCAAGTTGACTGGCTGACTTATAGGTCACCCACTGTTTACCCTGCAAATTGGGCTGGCAGGCAAAGCAGGAGCCTACCTTTGGCAGACAAAGGGTTACCCTTTGCCAAAACCTCTAAAAGTGTTCCACTGAGATCCATTATTATAATAGAAACTCCTCTCAGCAGAGGCCAGACTCTTAGCAATTGGTCTACTTTAACCTCTGAAGTAAGGGTTCCTTCTCAGGTGGCCTGGAGTTTTAAAAAGAAACTTCATCTTTAGAACTTATGGCGTATTCATATGTCTCTAGGAAGTTCCCTGACATCAAAATAGTAAACTATTGTGGCAAATACACACATGTCCTAGATGCTTTACAATTTCCTGGGTCAGGTGCAGCCAACAATATATATATACATTGCAGAAAATAAGCTAACACTTGCAAAAAATACATTTCTGTATTTTTGGAAAAGGAAGCTGGGGTGTTGACCAAACTATACTTAGACACAAACATTCATTATTCTGATTCTCTTAAGATTCAGCTCAGGGCCTCCCAGGACCAGGCCTTGTACTGCTATATAAGGAGAGGCAGCAGCAGCACCGTGTGGCTCACCACTCCTTACAGCGCCAGCCGTCTGCTCCTTTGTCACTCAGCAGGCATTCCGCTCTCAGGCTCACCATGCTCAAAGCTTCTAAACGTTCAATGGGGTCTCCCAGGACATTCAAAATGGGGACAAAATTGGGAAGGGCAGGCCAAGGAGACAGGAACACATTCAGGGACAGAATCATGGGGACTGAAATTCAGTGTCCCACATGTTCACTCTGTGGGCAAGCCCCAACAGCTCATGGCTGTGCTCTTCCCTCCGTCGCTGCTGTGTCCAGTGTGAGCAGTTTGGCACTAACATGTCATCTCTATATTTCTTAGTGTCTCAATAGTTAGTGTTTGGTTTCAGATCCTGGGGCAAGTAACTCTGGTGCATATTTTACATACTAAAGCAGACCTGGCCTACAGATTCTCCCAGCATCCCTCAGTCCTGGCATACTCTGTCCTCAACCCTGAACTCTCCAGCCTAGAGGCTGAGCTGCCCTATAGAACCAAGACATTTTGTTCTCCCTCCTCTGTCTCTTTTTCTCCTCTCTCCTTCTCTCTCTGCATACACTCCTTTCCCAGTACACATTCTTTCTTTCTCTTCCCCCTCCTCTCTCTCTCTCTCTCTCTCTCTCTCTCTCTCTCTCTCTCTCTCTCTCTCTCTCTCTCTCTCCAAGGCAACTTCCCTGGCCTCCTTCCTTTGGGTCAGTGAACTGCCTGCCCAAGAGCAGCTTCCCAGTATACCTGTGTTTAATATGATCTAATCTGGCTTGAATTGGCTCATTTCACTGGCAGAGAAATAACTTATCAGGCAGTATGCAGCAGGTACTCTTTGCTTCTCTGGGGGAATAGAGCTTGTGGGACTTAAGACAAAACTATGAAAAACAGAGGTCTATCACATACTAAAGTGTTAGGGGTTAAATGTCAGGTCAGCTTCTAGTTTTCCTTAACCTATGGTTTAGTCAAATAATTTTCCAGGGGATTCTGGGATGGGGGTGACAGGAAATTCCTGTCTAGGAGTTCCCAACATCACAAGCTCCACCCCTGAGCAGTGCATAGTGGTGTTGAAGCCTTTAACAGTCCTTAACAAGTGAAGACATCATTACCCTCTCCTCCCAAAGATTCGAGGCATCCTGATAGGCTCCCGGATAGCTACTATTCATACACCTGGCTGTTCAAGGCTGGAACCTGGTATTGAGGTTAGAGGTGTGGGTTCAGCCACTGTCTATGCAACAGGATGATGCCCCTTGTCCCATATCCAACCTACACAGAACAAGGAGCTTTGTCAGGACCTTTGCCTGATCCTAGGAGGTAAGGGTGCTTCTCCATTTTAATATGTCCATTTCATCTTTTGACTTTAGAGCAGATGTGCTGTTTAATAGGTGGTAAATGTGTTTGTAAAATCATTAAAGACCAAATCAGGCCTCAGTGCATCATTTGCCTAGTATGCACAGAGCTGTGGGCTTGATCCCTAACATACACACACACACACACACACACACACACACACACACACACACTGCTAACTCATTGTTTGCTGTCTATTTATAAGACATGTTATTTTTAAACACATTATCAGGCTATTTTCATGGATGTATTTTTAACTCAGACACATGCTCACCCTGTGCTAAGTTTAAAATACCTTGATACAGTTCTAAGATTTCTCCTGCAGCACTAAGTTAACTCAGCCTCCTTAGACACAGCTAAGACAACCAGCTAAAAGTGCTACCTTTGTTTTTTTGAAAGGATTTCTTTAAAAAAAAAAAAAAAACAAAAAACAAAACAAAAACACCAAAAAAAAATCTTAACTGCACTAGGTTGACCCCTAGTGGTGAAAGAATTTGATACTTTTTTCCCTCCCTTTTCCAAAGTTACTTTTACAAATCATAACAAATCTGGAGATGAAGATATTTTTGTTTAAAACAATTGGAAGATTTTTTTTCAGTTACTTATTCAACAAATATCCCCAGCTCACTCTGTTACAGGTCCTGGGTTGGGACACAGAAACCCTGGTTCCAGCAATAGGCTCACATATTAAACATTTAGTATGATGTCCAGAATATCCATGGGCCTTATCACATGTATGTGCAATGGATTTTATGTACGAGAACCACCAAACATTCAGACTGTCATGATTTCACGGTTCTGGCTTCTTTAGCATCTTGACTTCTCCCACGGTTTCTCACCCCACCCCCGTCTAGAATCCCGTGTGCTGAGGGATCCAACTGCAGTCCTAACCAAGAGGTTTCCTCAGCAGCCAAATGAAAGGGTGTTGCCTCTCTTAACCATCCATGTTATAAACCAAAACATTTACAGTTATAAAAGTGAAACAGTCTCATAAAAAAGTAATAGGTCTCCCTATAAAAACTGAGGTATGTAATAAACGTTTTGTATGTAAACATTACAACTGTGTGAACATTGTATTCAGAGTCTCATATCTGACAAAGCAGAAAGTGTGATGCCCAGACTCTATCTTGTCTCTGATCAGAACGTTAACGTTTTGGTTTCTAATGGCGGTATGGGAATGCCAGTGAGCCTACATGTGTGAGTCCTCCTGGTGTAGGTGTTTTAGTTGTGACATGAGACAGCAGAGAAAGCTCTCACACCAGCTGGGAGCCCTAGGAGAGGTCATGTGAAAGTCTCCAGCAGGCTCTGGCTACATGCATGACCCACAGCCTCTGGCGATTGCTTGTGTCCATTCTGAGGAGGGGGTGTGTATCTGGCCTTGATTGTTGCTGGTCTTTTATACTGAACCTAGAACCTACTTGTATGTTCATGACATGTTAAAAGATGACTCTAAAACACTACAATTTCTAAGTGTTTATGTGTAATATGCACACTCTGTCAACATACTATAATTTTCAAATAAAATCACTTCAATATAAGACAAGAGGCCAGGGAATCCAATACGTCATGAAAGCTGAATATGGCCGGGCACAGTGGCACAGGCTTGGCATAGTGGGACAGGCCGGGCACAGCGGCACAAGCCTTTAATCCTAACCCTTGGAAGGCAGAAGCAGTATGGATCTCTGTAAGCTTGAGTCTAGCTTGGTCTACACAGTCAAAACCAGCACCAATGAGAGCTACACAGTAAGACAGAGTTAAGGAAGAAAGGAGGGAAGGAGGGAGGGAGGAAGGGAGAGAAGGAGGGAAAGAAGAAAGAAGGGAAGAAGGAAGGAGCCGAATATCTTTAAGCTGAGATTTCTGTTCAAAACACCATCTCACCTGGTTGCTAAGACCCTTCAGAAGACAGCGGAGGCCCCGTACCAGGTCTTCAACTGACAAGAGGCCCACAGTGAAGAATCCTCATGGCCTTGGAGGAAAGAGATTCTTCTGCTAGAACTAATCTTTGACCTTTAACAAGTGTAAGGATAAATGGTTGGCACGAGCAGCCCATGTTAAAACACACCAAGGGAGCTTTGCTAGGAAATCTTCTCAGAGGGGGAGGCAGGCAAGGACCAGAAAAGGGACAAGCCTTCAAGCAAAATATGCACAATTATTATGCTCTATGTCTCAACAAAGTTCAAATTATTCATCTATACATAAGGCCTTGTTCACTCTATCCATTCCATGTGATTTAATTCTTTAGGACTAAAAAAGAGATGGTGAGGAAAGATTCAAGTTCAGTTCACTTTCTAAATCCAAGGGAAGGGAATTCTCAGGCTGGAACTTACTGATCCCTTTGACAGTTTTACATAAAAGTGGCTCAGGCCACTCAAAGGCACACTTGGAGAGTTATCAGAAATGGTGATCCAGCTGTAGGCATTGGCAAGGCTGCAGCCCTAATCTCAGAACTGTACCAACCACTTTCTGATAGCATCCATGTTGGTATTTACACAGTTAGAGGACACTTGTGAATTATGTTAAAGTTCCTACACTATTTAAAAAGAGGTTGCTAAAGGTAGACTCGAGGCACTCTCAAGATGAGCTTGGCTCCGTGATCCTGGTAGGGACAGTGAGGTTGTCAGATGTCAGCCCCAGAGTGCAATAGCTGTGGAAACTAGGAAGCTATAAAGGCCTGACCACACAGGTGTCACTGTTGGGACCACTCACCCCACTACCCGATCTCAGGATGGAGAAAGAGCAATGACGAGCAAAATCAAAGCAAAACCACATGTGGGATGTTCTCAGATGAAAGTACCTGTTGCACAGGGCACTGCTCTCTGCAGCCTGCTGCAGGGCAGAGGAGGTAGCCTCTGATGCGTGGCAGCTCTCTGCCATCATGCAGTATTAAGTGAGCACTTGCAGGGGCTCTCTCTGCACTGCATGTCTACTGTTCAGTGTCATCCTTTGCTTCTAACTGACATGGGTGTTGCAGTGCTCACAGCGCCTCAGACATTTTGAGCCCTTGACTATGGTGCAAGGGCTCTTCACTCCCAGAATCCCAGAGGATATGTACAGGAGCTGAGCCCCAGACTCCCTTCTCTGTACTATGAACCATTTTTATGACTGTTGTCATGTGGTAAGGCCAACTGTGTGCATCCTGACATGTGCCACATGTGAGACAGGACAGGCTACATGCCTCTCCTCTTCCAAGGATGGTCTTCCTCGGAGAGCACTCCCATGCCAGTGGCCTGTACGGCACAGTACACACCTGCAGCTTGGTTTCAGTTCTTTTCCCTGTGTGCACAGACTCTGGGAAAGCATATGTTAGAGCAGTTACCTTGTAGGAAAGTTGTGAAAGAAAGGGGATGCATCTGGAGATGTCACATGCTCCAGGACACCCAGCCAGAGGTTTCCAGTCCCTTCCTGCACTATCCCATGATGGAAATCAAGTCAGCTTGTGCTTTCTACAGAATGCTTGCCAGGTATGTATCAATTAAAACACAACTCACTTCACATTCACGCCACAAAAAGAGACACCAGAAAGTATTTCATAATTTATACAGAGCTTGGTCAACATGGTTTCCTTGACTACTGCAAGCCAGAAGTTCAATGCCACCATCTTCATTTCACGGATAAAAATATAGGTGCTCCAGGGAGGTTTGAACACAGGGCTGGAGGCAGGAATGAGAGCAGTGTCCTGAGGGGGAGCCTGCGCATTTCTGTTCATAGCTGTGATAGCCAAGCATATTTAGTCAACATACGGAAGCAACCTGAGGGCTCATCAAAGAATGAGTGAGCAAAATGCCAAAGTGCATGTGTCCAAAGAAATAGTATTCAGCCTTTAAAAAGGAGGAAGGTTGCAGGCTAGGGGTATGGGAGGAATGTTGCAGGCTGGGGGGGATGAATAAAGCACCTGCTATGCAAGCATGAGGAGCTGAGTTCAGATCCCGAGGACCCATGTAAAGTCAAGATGAGGTATCATTTATCTATAATATCAACACTCCTATGGCACTATGGGAGGCACAGACAGCGGGATCTCCCAAAGGTCACTGGCCAGCTAGCCTTGTATACACACCAGTGAACGAGAGATTCCCTTTCAAACAGGGTAGAGAGCAAGGACCGAAACCCGGTGCTGTCTACTGACCTCCACACCTGTACATCCTGTCATGTGTTTGCACGCATATATGCACATGCATCACACACACACACACACACACACACACACACCTTTTTTTCCTAGACAGGAGTTGTAGCCCTGGTTGTTCTGGAACTCACTCTGTAGACAAGGCTGGCCTGGAACTCAGAGAAATCCATCTGCCTCTCCCTCCTGAGTGCTGATATTGAAGGTGTGCGCCACCACTGCCTGTCACTGCTCACACACTTTTTAAAATGAGGGTAATCCCAGTGTACCTCATGGCACACATGAAATTTGGCAACATTATATCAGCCCCAACAAGCCAGACACAAAAGACAAAGACATTCTTACACTAGCAACCTGAAAAGGACACAAGTTGAAGTGGGAACTGTTGCAGGTCGAGCAGAGCAACTAAAGTGTTACTGTTTAGTAGGTGCAACAAGAGTTTTGGCTTTTTCAAGATGAAAAGTGTCTGCAGATGGGTGGTGGTGATGGCAGTGCGTTACACATGCATTTCACAACATGGACATGTACACATTTCACATGGATAAGATGGTGAATTGTGCATTACATATATTTTGTTCCCGGTATAAAAAACTGGGGGGAAAAATCCCAGAGGCTTCTTGAGAGCTGCAGAAAACAGGTTAAGGCTGAACTGAGGGTGTGGATGGAGAAAGGGCTGTGTGGTCCCTGCAGGTGATCTTTGGGCCCCTGGGGGTGAAACAGAAGGGGCCCAATATGCCATCAAAACCTTTCTGCCATCCTTGTTTCTGTAGGGAAGTGGTATACAGGACAGCATGGACCCATGTTCTAGAGCAGTGATGGTGACTAATTCTGGTTGGTAGAGCCTGGAAATGTAGGCGGGGTCAAGCAAGGCAAGAGCCATGCTAGACAGTAGGGATGACTCCGCTCGGGAGTAGGAGCACTCGCTGCTCTTGCAAAGGACTTGAGTTCAGATCCCACCACCCGTATTGGGTAGCAGCTCACAGCAATGGGGAGTAGGAGCACTCGCCTGCTCTTGCAAAGGACTTGAGTCCAGATCCCACCACCCTTATTGGGTAGCAGCTCACAGCTGCCTGTAATTCCAGCTCCACAGAACTGGCCTCTCCTGGTCTCCATGGATACCCACAGGCAGGTGAACATACACATAATAAATAAAATATACTCGTACACAAAACCAAAAGTAAAATACATCTGAGTTAAACAAAGGAGTTTGAGAGAAAGAAAAGCGATTGTCCCTGCATTCTTCTGGTGATAAATTTGGAACACTCAGGAGCCCAGCCAAAAGTTAACAGAAACAGAGTTATGCACAGCTGCCCCAGGCATCTTCCTCAGAACACAATAGCCTCTCACCAGCGTTGCCAGCAGCAGCTTCATCGACCTTTGAGTGGAGGAGAGTGTTTGGGTGATCCTTGCCAGGCAGTATGTCATCTTATTCAGCATTAGGAATATTTGATCGTGATAATTTGGCAAAGGACAAAGGTTTTCTCTCACAGCGGCTCTTCATCCCTGCAGAAGCCTGCCCGAGCATGTCAGACAGAACATGGCGAGGACAAGCCCGCTGCAGACAACCACACAACACCCACCTCCTCCTCCATCTGCCCATGACCTTCACTGAAGCTCACAGGAAATAGCCTGGAACCCAGGGCCTACCGCATGCTAGGTCAGGGAATCCACACTGAACTACACTCCACCCAAAAGATCTCTGCTGTCCTCTGCGTGCTTTTCCTTGTTGATTCTTCAGTCTTTTTTGTTTACAAACGTGTTGTGATCCTCTAGGCAGAAGTAAGAGGAAAACCAATTCCCTAAAAACTACTAGCCAAGATTTGGCTGATCAGCAGAAGAATGTGGGGGGTGGGGAGGGGTGGGGGGGAGGGAGGAGGCATTTCCCTTGGGGTGGGGGAGCTTGTCAATCACCCATTAAGTGAGATTATTGTCCCACATCTCTGGTCTATGCTTAGTCCTAAGAAATTCCTGTTGTTTCTGACAGGAGGTGGTGAGTGGTGAACAGCTAGAAATTAGATCCAAAGAAAAATACTGACAGGGGCCACCTGATGGCTGTCTTTTCAATTTTACTTTATTTTATTTATTTTGGTGTGCACGTGTGTGTGTGTGTGTGTGTGTGTTGTGTGTATGTGAGAGTCCTAAGGGAAACCTGCAGGAGTCACCTCCCTTCTTTCTCCATGTGGGTCCTGCGGACGGAGCTCAGGTGGCCAGGTTTGGCAACAGGCCTGCTTATTTGCAGCGGGACCTCCTGGTCCATGTTTGCTCTTTCTTTACAAACGTTTTCCTGGCCCCATTCCTCCCCATCATCCATGCACATAGCTCATGTGCTAACTTGAAAGGCTCGCGTTTTTGTTGCAGTTTTCATCCTCTGTCTCTCAGAAACATGTTACAACAATTGTAGGCATTCTGTCATCCAAGAAAAACAGCTAACAATAGCAACATAAACATGTTTTCCCACAAAGGCGGGGAAAGTACTGGTCCTACCCACCACAGGTCATTTGTGCACAGCATTTTCCAAATCGCTACAAGCCAGTTTCATCTGAACCAATGAGCACATCAAGTTTACCAAACCCAAAGCTGGAGCTAAAAGTAAAAACACAATGAAAGCATTGTTGCTGCCACCACCTGCCAGTGGGGGCGCTGATGGGCTGTCTGTCTGGGAGCTCAGTGCACTGGAAGGCATCTGACCCCGAAACAGGTTTAAACTGAGAATTCCTTCTTGTTCTCTATCTCCTAGGGTCCTTTATTCAGGAGCCTTATGCTTGGGGTGTAGTTATGCAGGGTGCTTGTGGTAGTTTGAATATGATTGGCTCAGAGAGTGGCACTATTAGGAGGTGTGGCCTTGTCAGAGTAGGTGTGGCCCTGTTGGAAGAAGTGTGTCACTGTAGGGGTGGGCTTTGAGGTTCCTATGCTTGGGCTCTGCCCAATGTGGAGTGAGACCCTTCTCCTAGCTGCCTGAGGAAGATAGTAGTCCCTGTCTGGCTCCCTTTAGATCAAGATGTAGAACGCTTGACTCCTCCACACCATGTCTGCCTGCATGATGCCATGCTTCCCACCATGATGATAATGGACTGAAACCTCCGAACCGGTAATCCAGCTCCAATTAGTTGTTTTCCTTTATAAGAATTGCCTTGGTCATGGTGTCTCTTCACAGCAATGGAAACCCTAAGACAGTGGTTCTTGCCACAGACCCATGTCAAGACAGAACCTGTGATATTCCACCCTTCACTGTAGGTGATAATGAAATGGGTACGCTGACTGGGGTGCAGCTCAGGGCAGAGCATTAGGCCCTGGGTTCTGTCCTCAGCAATAAGTCAGGGAGAAAAAGCCACAAAATAAATGCACAAGAGCCAAACCGAGAGCAGTGAGCTGAGAGAAAGCACAGAGTCCAGGACAAGATGTGAGTCCGATCTTAGGCTCAGAGCGCTCCAGCTGTGTGGCTCTGGGCCCAGTTTGCCCTGCAGACAATCACATGTGTAACAGGGTGAGCTTAGCTGAGAACTTGGGCCAGCGGTCTCAGTCGCTGGCTGCTCTGCATCCAGCCCTCCCTCCCTCCCTCCCCACCCTCATTCTTCCTTCCCTAGGTCCTTTCTCTCTTGGTAGCCACATGCACACACGGCCTTTCTAACTGACCAGGATCCATATCCATTTGATTTTTTTTACCAGTTTTTCCTTTTGTTAATCCAATGTTTGTTGGTTTCATTATAAAGTCAATTTACCAAAACTTAGAGATAGCACTTGGGATGTCTGTGTGGGGCAACCCTGACACTTTGGTTCTTCTGTTATATTGAATTCTGTCTGCCCTTACCTATGTACTGACCAATGTATTAACAACCTTAAACGCCATCTGGTAGACTTTAGAGTATTTTGTAATAACATAAAAACAAGGGAATATTTCTGGATGTCTCAATATGTGTCCTCTGTACAGGAAATGCCTTCCAGAACACCAGGCAGCTGGGCTCCCCAACACAGATACCCACAGCACTGAGCTTCCACAAAGCACCGGTGGGGAAAACACTCACCGCCAGGGTGCTTTGGAAACAACAGGAAACAGTTTCCAGCCATGAGTTCAAATGCTTAAGGGGTCAGGGCTCCCAAGAAGAAACCCTGCTAACCATGCCTGGAAATGTCAGTTGCTTTAAAGAGAGTGTTTGATATGTTCAATATACAAATAGTCAGATCTGCAACAAGACTAGACATTCATTTTCAAAGAATGAAGATGGCTCAGTACGTAAAGTATCTCTTGCACAGGGATGAGAACTTGAGTTCAGACCCCAGCAAGTGTATGTGTGTGCACCACACACACACACACACACACACACACACACACACACACACGGGATGGGGGGAGGCAGAGACAGAGACAGAGAGAAAGGTGAAGATGGAGAAATGCAATAATTAAAAACCTTTTCATTTCTATTGAGATCTCCATGTTTGGTTGCTCAGCCTCCAACTGGAATCGGAGCAGCACTTCAGTGGGCTGGTCATGCTAACTCTACCCTCTCTCTGCCTTTTAGAAGACACATCAAACGCAAATACAAGGAGTATCCCCAACAATTTCTTCCTTATAGAGAAGGGAAAGAGGGTGGATAGGAAGAGAACTTCCTAATTTTGTGTCTTAAAAGGCTGAAAACCTTTGTGTTTCCAGGAGGGTTTGGGTCTGGGATGGGGTGTGAGGTAAGAGAACTCGGAGGAGGTGCTAACACACATTTTTAAACAAAAATGGAAAAGCATTCAGCATGCAGCTGCTCGAACATAAGCCTGAGACAGTGAAACAGCGCTGGCTCCAGGCTACAAAACTCTCCTAAGAGCCATGATATAATTTATGAGCAGACAGTTCATCTGATTTCTTCCCCAGTCGGTGAAAGCATGCTTGCCCCTCATATTTAATAGAGCAGCTGGCGGAATCAGGAGGAAGGTGATGAAATGTCCCAGGAGTGAGCAGGGCGCTTTCTTTCTCGGCAGTCACAATGTCTGACTTAATCGAAGGGCCCATCCTGGGCTGGCAGGACACACTGTGCACAAAACAGACATTGAGGCAAACATTTCATGGGTACCTACCCCATATGTTTTCAAATGACCTAACTGTTATTTTTGGAATTTTATTCAGCTTTATATAAAAGTGAGCCACTAATGGACATCACATAAAGCTGAGCTCAACCTGCACAGATGCCTTCATGGACCTGAAGGTTCTCACAGATCTATTACAGTCCTTGCTCACTTCCTTGCTTGTCTAAGTTTCCTCCAGGTCTTTACATAGTTTCTTTACACAAATTAATTAAGACACTCATTTTCCATTTCAAATATAAGTATTGGGGTGCAAAGTGTCCTCTGTGATGTACTTGAGAGGCCTTCTGGAACAGAGGTACTCAGGCGGTTTCTTTCTTCCTTTCCCAGAGCTGCCCAGCATTCCAGGCAGGGCACAGAGTTTGCTAAGTCACCTCCACAGAGGAGAGATGAAGGTTTCCAACCTCTAGTGCCTTCTAACCGAGCTGCAGTGTGTAACCCTGACAGTAATTGCATCTGAAAGAATCCTGACAGAAACTGCCAAATTGCTCTTCCTTGGCACTGCGCCATCTTACATTCCCATCAGCTGAAGTTTCTCTGCAGTCTCACCAATTTTCATGTCTGACCAACAGCTAGAGGCTTGCTGGTCTGAGGCAGCCCAAGCCCTGCACGTTTTTCCTCACAAATGAGGCTGAGAGTCTGTTCATGTTTCAGCACATTCGACCGCCATCTCCCTGTTGTGAGCTGTCTGTCCAGATCCTTTGCTCACTCTAGACATTTCTATGTTAGTATACTAGCCAATGGTCTGTGACAGGAGTTGAAAATACTCCGATTTTTTCTCTACTTGGCACATTTTTTACATTATGTGAAAAGGCACTTTAAAATCACAATTTTAGCCATCTTTTATGGTTTTTGGATTTGAAATCAACTGGAAAGTTCTGCCAAATCCATAGCTGTAGCAATTTCCCATGTTGAATCATGGCACCTAGTTGTTGTTTTAATTTTAAACAAAAGTAAGCTCACGTAAAGTACAGGCAATGCTCCCAGGCACACCACGTACCGAGCATCCTTACTGCCCGCCTCCCTGGCTTTTAGGACACACCTAAGACAACACGCTGTCTTCAGCCTGTTGTCCTTCACAGCTTTTAAGATTAATGCAGCTTTAAAGATTAATGGCATTTCCTTCCAAAGTTGTTACTATGTGCACAACATTGAAAGTTCTGTTGGTACCTAAACTTGACTGACATTCAGTTTTCTCCACTGTGTTGGTTAGGGTTACTATTGCTGTGGTAAAACACTATGGCCAAAGCAAGTTAGGGAGATGAGGGTTTATTTGGCTTACTCTTCCACACTTATGTTCATCATCGAAGCATCAACTGTCCCAGTAAGACAACGGTTCTTTTATGGTGGTTCTGTTCTCATCTTCTGAGCTCCTACAGAACAGCTTGCCGAGCTCTCAACACCCAGTGGCTATTCTAGCCCAACGTTCCCCTTCCCTCAGTTGATCTCCACTTTGTCTTTTGAGGCACGGTATTTAACTCAACCATGTGAGCTCACTAACAAGATAGCCTGACTGAGCCAGCAAGCTCTGAGCCACCTACAGCACCAGCATTAGAGACATAGCTCATTGTCGCATGGGCATCTGAACTCAGGTCCTCATCTGTAGGAGGCGGCACTTCACTGACTGGGCCATCTCCCCAGCACCCTCTTTTGTAATTTTCAGGAATCCCCTGTGGATTTTGATTTAAGTGCTTCGTGTCAAGCTTGTTTCTTGGTACACAATCCACTTGTTACTGTAGTACAAAAGAGCTTTTACTCCCCAAAGTCTTGGAAATAGGTTGTGGCAGGTGATTACAGCTTTCAATGGGGTCAAGTTCTTGCTCTCTCTTGAAAGATGTTCAGAGGCCACACTCACCTGCATTGTGACAAGCTGGGCATACCCCTGCCACAGCTAGAAGCAGATCTAGGAAGGCCCAGGCCTTTCAGTCTGACTCCCATCCCATATGTGGTCAGGCCAAAAAAGCTTGAAATCTAGGTTAAAGGGGAGACTTGAGCCAACTCCAAGAAAAAGATGCCTACTGTGAGATTCTGTCTGACACATGACACTTTGTTACGTGATTAAGCACATGTCGAAACATGTATGTATCCGACAGTTCTGTTGAATTGGGTTTTAGAAAGGCGAGGGCAGTGGCTGTGTACACAATGGTGGATGTGGTAACGCTCTGAGCAGTAGACTTGCACCTGAGGCTTCTCCCCTCTTTCTGTCTCCTGTTGCTCATGGCCTGACATCAGTAGGATCAGGAAGGCTCTCTTCTCTGTGACAAGAGCATCCTGGCCACTAGTTTCCTGCTGCCTTTGACCTGCCACCAACAGGCTGGACTGGACTGGTGAAGACAAACAAGCAGGTCCCTAGTTTTCCCTCATTGTTTTCTTCTTTCTTCTTTCTTCCTTCTTCCTTCTTCCTTCTTCTTCTCCTTCTCCTTCTCTTCCTTCTCTTCCTCCTCTTCCTCTTCCTCTTCCTCTTCCTCTTCCTCTTCCTCTTCCTCCTCTTCTTCTTCTCCTTCTCCTTTCCTCCTCTTCCTCTTCTTCCTCCTCTCCTCCTTCTCTCCTCCCCCTCTTCCTGCTCCCCCTCTTCCTCCTTCTTTGATTTATTTATTTTATTTTTTATGTGTCTGAATGTTCTGAATGCACACAGTATGTCTACCACATGCCTGCTTGGTACCTGTAGAAGTCAGAAGAGAGTGCCAAAGCCCCTAAAACTAGAGTTGCAGATGGTTGTGAGCTACCATGTAGGTGCTGAGAACTGGATACAGGTCCTCAGGTAGACCTGTTTAAATCACCTGAATTCTTAAAACTCAGTGGCTCACTAGTTAACTCCTTTCCCACAATTCTCTCTAGCCCCCCTTTTCTCATTTCTGACCTGTGTCACTGCTGACGTGTGTGATCTGCTCAGCTCCCATCTCTTCTCTTGCTACGGATCTCTATACCCAGCCCCTCCATCAGGCCAGGCAGTTCCTCCCTCAGCCTTTTCTATACCTTCCTGTCCTGTCCTGCACGCATCATCCTTGTTCAAGACTTGAACAATCATATGGCCACCCTGCTACCTTCAGATACCTCTTGCCCCATGCTACCCTAAATGAAGTTTTTTTTTTATCATTCCATGAGCATGTCATGAGGGCAGGGGCTGTACTCCTATGAGTTGGCACACTTCACCAACAGCAACTTGATGTATCATGTGGTATCATTCCCATTTTACAGATGAGGAAATCAAAGCAGAGTTTGAGTTACTAGCTCAGGCTCAGACAAGCAGTGCCTGAAGGAGCTGCAGTTTGAACAATGCATCCCAGATTCCAGGCAAGCCTACAGTTGGGACAACACAATATCAAACATTGTAAAGGCAATGACAGCGTATCAAGAATCAGATTCAACAGTGGCCGTTTCTGGAAAGCTGTGATGTCTTTGTAGGGACTGCGCACACCTCATCTGTTTCACTGTCAGTCAAACAAACAAGTTTCTAGACATTGGACTTCCTTTGTGAACCTGAACATTTGACACCTGTTTAAACCTCTAACGTTCCCAGCTAGGTCTTCAAACTCGATGGTGCAGGAGTCAGTCCATTTCCCACCAAGCACAGCCCTGGATTCAGCAACAGACTGACTTCGGCTTCATCAACACCTTCTGTGCTTAATTCCTCATTCTGTTAACAGCTTGTCAACTGCTGTCAGAATGGAAGAGTCTAAAACAAAAACATCCGTTTCCTTCCTTCTGGAGAGGCTTGAGTCAGGAGTGTTGTAGAACAGATTTGTAGGGGCTTTAGTAGATGTAGAAACCAAATGGACATCCAGCCTTTCCACTTTCAGCTCATTCACACACTCTCGTGCATCAGTGTCTTTATTCTACAAATATTTATCAGTACTTGCTATTACCAACACTAGGCGGCAGCAGCCACCCTCTATCAACAGTAAAACCTGTGTTTGTGGTGCTGGAAATCAAACTCAGAGCTTCACACATGACAAACAAGTGCCCTGCCACTGAGGGCTATGTCCAGCCCTAAGAACATTAGGCTCTGCTTGGAGGAATACATCTATTTAAATACCCTATGTGCAGAACATTCACAAGCTTACGCCACACTTCAAACAATGTCCACCCTGACCTCGGTCCTCACTGCCCGGCCAGTTGAAACGGGGATCGATGCTTTTTCTAAGCAACTGTCGATATCACGTGACACCCCGTATCTAAACACTGTGCTTCTAAACAAGAGCAAATTCATTTTCGAGTAAATAGTTATAAACATGGCCGTTCCAGCATCTATCAGGGGGCTTATTAAACAAACCTCTGCTAATTTGAGAAAACTGCATTTATGTCCTAAGACATAACTATTCCATAACATCGGGATTAGTCGATTAAATGTTCAAATGGCTCCCAAATCATCTAAAGCAAAAGAACCACTGATATACACAGGAGACGGCAGAGCAGTGAAGTCTCTCATTAAAAACTTTATAGGATCATATTTTGATGTACTGTACTGCACGATTTTTTTTGAACTGAGGAAGTGGTTTCTCTCTCTCTCTCTCTCTCTCTCTCTCTCTCTCTCTCTCTCTCTCTCTCTCTCTGTGTGTGTGTGTGTGTGTGTTACTTTTGTGGTATATGTACTGGTTGTTGTATATGACACATGATGTGCAAATGCACATATATGTGTGCTGGTGTACATGAAGTCCAGAGGTTGACGTCCAAGTGTCTTTCTTCAGTCATTCTTCACCTTTACTTCTGACCAGTGTCTTTTGCTGAACCTGACCCTTATTTGTTTAACTAGACTGACTTGCTGATAGCTTTAGGAACCCACCTATCTCCACACCCCTAGCACTGGCATTAGCATATGCCTCAGTGCCTGCCCTTCTCACAAAGCTCCTAGTGATCTGGACACTGGTCTTTATACCTGCAAAAGAGGCACCATCTCTTCAGCGCCGTGTCTTGATGTTACATAACATATGATGGAACCTAAACATATCACTCTAATGTATTAGACTGTAGTCTGAATCTTCAATGTGTTAATGGCTTAGCCCCCAAATGCTAAAATTAGAAGTGGCAGGATCTTTAAGAGGTGAAACCCAAGGGTTAAAGAAATGGCTCAGTGCACTGGTTGTTCTTCCAAAGGAAGGGTTCAGTTCCCAGTATCTATAGCACGGCTGTCCCTGATTATAACTCCAGAGGATCTGATGCCTTCTTCTGGCCTCCAAAGGAACTAAGCACACATGTGATGCACAGACAAGATAATCAAACACATAAAATAAAATTTAAATTTCAGAAAGGTGGAATCTAGTGGGCGGTAAGAGGTTATTAGGGGTGTACCCTCCAAGCAACTTGTGATATTACAATTCTCCCCTCCCCCATTTTTTAACCTCCATATGACAAAGTGAGCAGCTCTGGTCCATGAAAGCAACCTGGCCAACTGACCATGGGCTGGAACTCCTGACACTGGAAGCCATGATAAACCTTTGCTCTCTGTCTTAGCCCAGGCATGTCTTTTGCAGTAACAGAAAGTTAACTAGCACACACCCAAAATACGGCTCTGGCATACAGACTACTGGGAGCTAAAGGCAACCAAGAATCAGCAGCTATGTGGAAAGTTCTCTATCCCTTGCTTCTCTTCCTTCTGTCCATCCTCCTCCCCTCTGTCTCCCTCTCTTTCTTCCTCCCTCTCCCTATCTCCTTTCTTTGAACTGAAGAGCAATGCATTGTGGAGGACCTACACACACAAACATAAAAAGAAGAAACTGAAATGCACACAACACATTAAAGGCATAATGGACCACACCTCTATTCTCAGCACCCAGGAGGCAGATGCAGGTGGATCTCTGTGAGTTCGAGGCCAGCCTGATCTACATAGTGAGTTCTAGAACAGTCAGGGGTACAGAGAGAAACCCCAAGTCAAAAATAAATGAAAAAGAAAGAAGAGAGCAATGTCTAACCAGAGATGGAGAACTGGCCCAAAGTAAGTCACCATGGCCAAACTTCTGTGAGGGGATTCTTATCTTCCATTATCGTCTTTGTGTGTCCTACTATGACATCACAGTCTATCATCTCTCAAAGCCCAAACTCTTAAAGTATGGCTGCTCTTCTAGGAATCCTGTGTGCATAACATACCAATAAAACGTATAATGCTTTCTCTTGTTAATCTGATTTTCATCAATTATGTTGACATATCCTCCACATAACCATGAAGGTAAAGAACTCTTCCTCCCTGGCAAGTACATGGTGGGTCCTGTTCCTTTTTTAAGAGCAGCAGATTTTACTTCTCTGTATGGATAGTCTAAAGTGTGGCTAAGTTATGAGTCCCAGAACACTGGCTGTCACTACCAGGTTACATAAACGTGTTCTGCTAACCTCAGATCACTGACAACATGGTCAAAGATGTACTAGGTTGCTTCTGAGGGCTCTCTTTAACAGGATGCAGGGAGTAGTGATCTTGTCCTACTGGCTAATCCAGGCCTCCTCGGGACGGGAGAATGTTTAATGCATCTGACTTTTCCTCAATGCTTTATAAGGAGCCAAACGCCTGGCAGCTGCACACAGCACTGATGAGGACTCAGACCCGGACTCGTGCTTCCAGGGATGGGATTTATGACAGTTTCTCTCTCTCAAGGTTGACATTGTATCATAAAGCTTTGGGAAGGAAAACAGTCTTGTCTGACTACATCAGCCTGTTTGCAGCTCCCTGACAGCTGGAGACCCCACTGAAGAGACAGGCCCAGCCAGCCTCGCTGCCTCAGGCAGGATTTTTTCTTTCTGGATTAAACACAGCAAAGAACAAGTCAACGTGAGGTCAACCCCACACTTTCCTCAACTCAGCTCCTCACAGACTCACAATGCCCAGCCTAGGCAGGACCCTCTCTAGCAAATCCCGAATGCCTTCTCGCTATTCAAGTCAGATTCATCTGGCGAGACAGATCTGAAGTGTTGTGTGCTGTTTGCTTCTCCCAAACCCCATACAACCCCTCCTTCTAGGCTACAAATTAGACTCCATGGTCCTCCAGAGTGCTGGGGATGGAAGCTATGGTTTAATGGATATCAGCTCTCTACTTTACCACTCACTGCAAAAATTCTCTCTACCACTGAGCCATATCCTAAACCACAAGTAAACTTTGACATGGCATAGACACTTGCATTCCAAGAACAAGGACGGTCATATAGGCTCTGAGGTTCCAGAGCACGATGGAGGGGCCTTTATACCAAAAGTGGCAACACAACACGGCATGGCTTTGCCACCACCTATGTGGCCCAGAATAGATCCTTAGGTTTTCATAGCAAGCTTTCTCCACAGAGCCATTTCCCAGAGACCCTTAATATGAAAACTCATCCAATTAATGACCCTCAAGGGACTGACAGAAGACACTACACATATTTACACATGGCTCATGGTTTTTCATCCATGTTTATATACTTCATTGACTTGAGAATAGGGCATTTTCAACACCACGGAAGAAACGCTTCATAAGTCAGTCACCGCCTGTGTGAGAAACGAGGAATGTGAAATGCAGGATTTTGTGTAATTTGTAGGTTGTCAAACTTTAACGACTCTTCTGCCAAAACGATTTTGCTCAGTTAAAAGCTAAACTAACCAGATGTATGACAAATATTTACAGTCTGGGTCAAGAGTGTTTACTCTTTGGCAGTTAGCTTTTAAAACAAAAGAGCTTTGACCAAAGATGAACTGAAGGCAGCCGCAGCTGGTATCCAGCACTCTTGGGAGAGCTGTGAACTTGCAGCCCTTGTCTGATGGACCACCGTTCACCTCTGCAGCAATCAGCCAGGAGTACAGATGAGCAAGCCCATCTCTCCACCACAAGATCTATTTTTAAAGGCCTGAGTACACACACACACACACACACACACACACAACATGATACAGTTTCCCTCAGAAAGTCAGTGCACACACAATCAACACGATATGGCTTCCCTCGGAACTGCCAAGTTATTACCACATTGCTAATTTTAAGTTTGAGTTAATGAATAACCAAGAAACTGAGGTTGATTTTTAAATTTTGCTCAACTAAAATTAAACTAGAATGCTACGTAGTCCTTTCTTCTTAGTACCAAGAACAAACTACATTATTTCAAAAATGTCAGTACATAACATCTCTGGTTAGTATTCATTTGTATCCACACATACATGAAATTTGCATGCATGTGTGCACACATACGCACGCACAAGATTACCAAATTACTTTAACAATAACCTCTCTCCATAAAACATGTTGATATGTAGAAATCAGATTCCACATTTCAGCACTTAAGAATTCTACCTGATCCTTTTTCAGAATTACCATTATTATAAAAGGTATCAGACTAGTGGGTGTGTCCAACCTTTTGATAGCCTAATGAAAACAGCAATGTCATCTACAAAGTCCACACTTGAGAACCACAAAACCAGGTTACAAAGAAAAGGTGGTGGTGGGGGGGGGGAGAGATTAATAATAAGAAAGAAAAGGTGGTGCTGGTGGGGAGAGATTAGTAATATTTCCTGTAAGTTTATAGTTTTGTATAGGGACACATTTATAATTATCCTGTGGTTCATGAGTGTGCCACACGGAAGACATGCCTGAAAGGTAGACTTTGACAAATCTGTATCTTAAAAATGATCTTGGTATCCACAGAAACCAGGAGAACTTACAGATATCCATGGCTGTGTGGTTAGGTCTTGACCTGCGAAATGCACATGAGGAAAAGAGACAGCAGAAGAAAAGAGAATATGAGAAAACAAGAAAGACAGGAAGACATGGGAAGGGAGAGAAACAGAAAAGAGAAGGAGAAGAGGAAGAGAGGGAAGAGGAGGAAGAGGAGGAGGGAAAAGAGGGACAAACAGAAGAGGAGGAAGACAGAGAGGAGGACTCTCCTTATGGTGTCCCTAAATATTCACCACTCTTTTGACAAACCAAATAAGGCCAAGAGGCAACTCGGTCGACTGCACTGGTTATTTTAAAAAGCCCATCAGCTCAACAGCTGGGTTGGAGTGTTTGTGATACGCAGTCACTAATCCATTTAAACCCCCCCGTACTCATGGGCTCTGCATGCAAGGGTTAAACTGAGGAAGGGGGAATTAGCCCTACCTTCTTATTTCATGTACTGAAGAACAGTCCACTGCATTCTTTCTTTTTAAGAAACAGGAAAGTCTTGTATTTGGGGAAATGCAGTCTAATCCACTTTGATTTTAGGGGAAAAGAACAGTGGCAGGAACTTAGCTAGGCCCTGTGTGACTCTGCACACTTCTCAAGGAGGGCGGCTTGAGGCTGCTCCCAAAACACTGTGGCAGCCAGACTGATGGGAGGCTTCCGCCAGAGGGGAATCTCCCACGCAAGGCAACAAGCTCACAGCAAAGCTTGGTGTGTTAAGGGGAAGGGGCATGTTAGACTGAGGATTAAAGGTGTTGCTTAGTGGCAGGGACCTTGTCTAGCAGGTATGTGGCCCTCCTTAGATCCCTGGAACCACAAAGCAAAACACAAGAGTAAAGAGAGAGGCTAGAGAGGCGATAACACTCAGTCTGGGAGCTACCATCAAGGTTAACGCCCAAAGAAGGCAGCAGCTGCTTGCAAGAGAGCACACACAAACAGAGCAGAGAAGGAAAACCTATCAATTCATCAGCTTAGTCTAAGAAATAACAGCTGCTTCCCACACAAAACGAAGGGCCAGAAAGTGGCTGTCTACCAGGCTTCCAAATGACATAAAGATGGCCCCTGAGCCATAGCCTTGGACGGGGTCAAGGGTCAAATCCTTGGAGTTTGGCTGCACAGCTAGCCTGGACTCTTTCGGATCCTATGCAGCCCTCCACGGGACATTCCTACGCTTGCCAGTAGTTTTGTTCTTCTTGGTGGTGGGCTCACATTGATAATAAAGGTCACTAGTAAAAGCTAAACTTCCTCCCTCCCTCCCTCCCTCCCTCCCTGGCTCCCTCTTCTCTTCCCTCCCCCTCCCTCCTCTCTGTCTCCCCTCTCCTGGAAAGCAACCGATGTTTCTAACACTGGTGTGAGCCACAACATCATTTGCACTTGTGCAGTCTCTGAGCCACATTGTATCTGTCCAGGTCAATAGCTCAGAGTCATGTTCTCTCACCAGGGCTTCTGACTCTGTGTACCTCTGCCAATTTTGTGAGCTGTACACATTTGCAGGGAAACCACTACCATTACCACCTTTGGTGGTAAAGGCCAGATGCCTCCAGCAAAGGAGTCCACCCATCCCCAGTGTGACACATGACCCCTAGGGACCACAACAGTGTATGAACATGATGCTAGAAGCCAGGCTTTGCTCAGTCCAGGACACTTGCAGTAACTTCCCTTCACACTGAGACCAACAGGCAGCCTACTAGCTAAGACACTTCTAGGATTCAAGGTGAGCTTACTTCAAAGGGAACACCAGTGGCCACACATCCTGTCCCTGCTTCCCCACCTCCTGTGAGGTGACATGTGGAACACGTGTTGCAGGACTATGCTGAGAGGCTGCTCTATCCTCTGAATGGCATAAAAAGAGACCCCACATCTGCTATGTGGGCTCTGATTCCTCTCTTCAGAAGCCCCACCATACTGCCTGTCTCTTGTGCTGGGGCCTGGACCATCCTCAAGGCCTTCATGGGGCCTCATGGGCCTTCATACACTGTCATCTCTCTATCTGTGCATGGCATTAATATCTCTTCTAATGATAGATTTTCCCTCACTAACCCATCTTAGTGTCCTCCCCACCCTGAACCTAAATCAGACTTTTCAAGTCAGCCCTCCAAATAGCTGGACTGAGTGACTAAGAAGTAAGTACTTTGCAGGGCTGCCTCAGGCTGTCATCAACGCATTTCAACCAATTTCCCTCATAGCCCAAACAAGAAATTAGACGAAGCACATGGTATGGACAATGTGGAGACTGCAGGTTCCCCCATCCTAGGTCGCCATGCTGCCTGCAGGTTCCCCCATCCCGGGTCGCCATGCTGCCCTGCTCTGTGAGGCTGGCTTCAAGGCTTCACCTCAAACACCATTGGTGGTGATGAGGCTAAAGAGTGGAACTTTGTATGCATAATTCAGAATCTGGGAATGAACATTTAATGTGGTCGGGACCTCCAAGAACCTAGCAAACTGTATGCAGCTGCCCGTGTGTGAGAACATACATGTGTGGACCAGTGGGAAGACAGGGAATCCCTCAAAATATTCCTCTGATACAAGCCTCAATTTCCTCTGGAAACACACCATTTTAGATGTTTCCTCTACAAACCCAGCCTCATACATTACATAGACCTACAAATGGTACCCCAAAGCTATCATTCATACAAGCAGAGAATTAAAGCACACTGCAACTTTCCCTTAGCCCATACCAGTCCCTGTAGCCAAGGCTGGCCTTGAATACATAATCTTCTTGCCTAAGCTCACCCAATGGCTGGGATTACAACTGGCTGACATGGACAACTGTACAAGTACCAGTCAACTGTACCAATAACCTGTGGCCAGAGATCACATGACAGAACAGTATCAATTAGCCATTATAGTCATTACCATCAACACAAATTAGTTCTACTAAACACGGCTAACTCAGACCCACGGGGCCCTTAACCTTGACTAGGTTGTTGGGTGTGCTGAGAAGAGTTGTGAGGTGCAGTTCAGGGGCCTCACTTCTGTGTAGATAATCAGAAGAGTATGATGTCAGCTGCCCCAAGTCACAGTCTCTTCTGGAAGAGTGATAAGAACACAGTGCCCCCACCATTCATTACATGAGCCTTTGGAAACAGGGAAGCTTTGTGGTCTATCGGGTATTCCAAAATCACCACTTACAGTGGTCATGTGATATACAGCTTCCCCACTCCAGGTGACCCGACAGTATCTTCCTTTGTCTAAAAAGCTGATCTCTTGCATCTAGACATCACATGTGATGAGCTCTCCTGCCAGCCAGTTACACGGTGCACACATGGAACTGTGCTCAGAAAACACTCATTAAAATACCAAGGAAATTTGTTCTCAGATCTTAGAGCATCCAGTCACTAGCTGATTTGTACTTTCATCTGAGTGCCTAAATAAATTGTAATTTACTTTTAATGAAATAATTATCTGGTGAAGGGCAAATGATGAAATGTTTATAACCTCATGAAGACATAAGCTAAACGGGCCCTTCCAACATGTACAAAGTTAAGAGTGATCCTAGCACAACACAGGCGGGCAGGGAGGAATGGAGTGGATCACAGTATAGGGAGGACGGGATGGATGAAGTGGAGCACAGCATAGGGAGGCAGGGGGGATGAAGTGGAGCACAGCATAGGGAGGCAGGAAGGGATGGAGTGGAGCACAGCCTAAGGAGGCAGGGAAGGATGGGCTGGAGCACAGCACAGGGAGGAAGGGATAGGCTGGAGCACAGCATAGGGAGGCAGGAAGGGATGGTGTGGAGCACAGCACAGGGAGGTAGGGAGGGATGGAGCGGTTTGTATAAATCAGTGCCAGAGGTTACCAGAAGAATTACCTTAGAAAGAAAAATGTGAAGAAAGCCTGCAGACCCAACATTTCAGATGTAAACTAGACTTGCTGACTCTCTCCTGACACACAGTCATTTATCTCATGGGACAGAACTCGTTCTAAAATCACTTCAAAATCCTCAGCATGGCCTTCCAGCATACCTGTAATGCACTTTCTTGAGAAATCTGAGGCAGTGGGGTTCATAGGTTTGAGACGTGCCAGAGCTAAAAGTAAGTTCAGGGCCATCTTTGGTGATTAAAACAAATCATTACATTTTTTTTTTCTGTATGGGAGGAGGGGTGGTGTGGAACGGCACAGCACACAATGTGGAGATCGGAGGACAACTTTGGGAAGTCAGTTCTCTTCTTTCACCATATAGATTGGGCACTGAAGCCAGGTCAGTCAGTTCTGGGGGCAAGTACCTAACTCTCTTCACCACTTCAACAGCCCCAGCCTGGGCAATTTAAAGTAAAAAGCAAAGGAGGGAGCTAAGGGCTGTGCTCCACAATAGAGGGCTAGTCTCCTAAGCACAAGGGATGCAATTCTCACAACCGCAGCAAGTAAATAATCAATCAAAATCTTCAGGTGAAGCTAGTTCTACTTTTAATAAAGCTCTGGGACAAAGTCAGAAAGTTGTAAAGTTAATGACTTATTACACCCTGGTCAGATGAGACCGCCTTCAACCTTTGCTCGGCAGTGAATCAGCATTTACGGATGGAACTTTATGGCAGCAGAGAGAACACAGATTTAAAAAGTCAGGAAGGGCCATCTGACTTGTTCTTGCTTGCATGAAACAAATTTTAAAAAAAAACAAAAAATATTATAAACAGAGTCTTGGTAAACTGTAAGAATTACGGGAGACAGAAAATGCAAGCTGTGAACAAAGGACAAGCAGGTACAGGTATGTGCGGAGAGTGTGTGAGGGAATGCTCTGGGATCCAAGTCACAGAAATAGAGCCGAGGCATGGCTGGCTGGTGGGGAGGGGACGTGGGGTACAAGCAAGCTGCAGCTCCAGATGGTCAGTTCTACACCATGGCAGACTTGCCACCCACAGAAGCCTGGCAGGTGTGTGCGCAGATCCTTATAACACAGCTGGCTGTTTCCTGCTGTGCCAGCCTGCACACTTGTTAGTACTCAGAAAGTAGAGGTTGATGGTGACTGTCCCCAGGTACTGAGCTACCCAAGGGGCAGAGGCAGCAGAGCCACCATCCATGCTGGGAAGAAGAGCACCCTGCCTTTTTCTGCTGCCCTGGCTGGGTTAGCTATGGCCATAGCAGTAACTCACAAAAGGATAAAGAAGAACAGTCCTGAAGAGAGAGGAAGTCAGATTAGAGGAAGGATAATTTGAGTATTTAAATGCATACAAAAGGAATGGCAAGAGTTTAATCTGAGAGGGAAGAGAACCAACACATACGGCTGGAGAGGAAGGGAGTAACCACCAACAGACCAACAATGGGGGTACCCTGAAGCAGACACAGCCTAGGACAGGAAGACCAAGCAAGAGCCTCCCTCCAGCCATTTCTCACTTCCTCCTGCATCCCTTCTTGAACCACTACCTAGGAATGATCAAATATGTTAGTTTCTGAAAGGTCTGTATTACAGAACAGAAATTTATGGAAAGGACCTCTTCATCAGAAAGATGCCACCAAGGCCCAGAGGACAAAGAATACACTAAGGTCACACTGGCTCCTTTTACCCAGCCATGGCTCAAGGCAGTCCTGGAGGTCAGACATCCCCAATTTCAGGTTTCTCTGCTGAAAGCAGGAAGCAAACCCATGAGCCCCAAGTGAGCTGTCCTTGGTCTCCACATCAATTTCCAGTGTGTCCCCCAATCCATCTTCTTCCCAGAAAGCTCCAGAAGGCTCTGGGGACGAACTGATATGAATCTAAATAAATCAGCTTTGTCAGTGAGATCCTGCTTAGACACAATAAAAACAAAACTCCAAGGCGAAGAGATTAAGGCTCCTGGCCTCTGTAGGTAAAACATACCTCACAGTGTTCAGTCATCCTCATCGCCAGCGCCACATTTCTAACCTAATCAGAAAACTTTAAAATTCATCACATTCAATAAAAATGTATGAAACCATAAAGCCAAACGGCTGTGTTTTGTTGGCTAAAATGAACGTCTTGTAGAAATTAAGACTACAAGCATAAGTTGGAGAACCATATACTTAACGGAACAACTAAGCCTTTTGAATTTTAAATTTTCTTCCTCATGTTTGTTTGTTTGTTTGTTTTTATGCTTTTTGCAGTGCTGGTATAAAACCCAGGGTATTGTTCATGTAGGTGAGTGCTCTACCACTAAGCTACACCCCCTCCTGTTCCTCAAGCCCCCCTTTTTGTCTAGCCTGACTCAAATTTATACAATTGAGAATCAGAAACAAATCTATACAATTGAGAATCAGAAACAATATCTGCAAACAATCAAAATGCCATTTTGTGTTTCATAACAGCAGCCACTCATGGTGTGAGCCAGATACAAGATGGACAAGCACAGCTCAACCTCATGACCACCAGACTCCTCATAGAACAAGATTAGCTTATATTCAACAGCACACAATACCAAGAATGTGTGCAGACAAAACTTCAAAGGTGATGCCTTCCGTTAAGCTACTTCTTAATTCAATATATATGAAGCTTAAAGGCCCCCGCTTTCCTTCTTCACTTTGAGCAGGAGTGTTTTGCTTTGTGGAGTGCATAACACATATACAAAAACCAACCAACCAAAAACATGTAAATGTGTTTGTTATATTTCTGCTGAGATGGAGTAAAATTCCATACAATGCTTCAGAATATGACATTCACTCAAAACAGACAAATCTCTAAAGTCTTAATGTCTCTGAAGACATACAAGCATTCTATTAGGTGACTATGTAGCTGACCTCAAGTGACCAAACAGATCTGTGTGCTTAGAGCAAAAGTAAAGGCCTATCAGTTGACGAGAAGTCTCTGACTAACTAAAACACAGAAAGTTGACTGCATGGGGCTGGAAGAACTGACTCAGGTAGTAAAGCACCTGCTGAACAAGCCTGAAAACCAAAGTCCAGAAGCCTGTAAGCCTTGCCCTGGGATGGTGGGCACAGGGAGATTCCTGGAGTTCACTGGCCAGGGAGTCTAGGGGATGAGCTTCAGGATCAATGAGTGACTATGCCTCAAAACTTAAGGTGGAGAGCAACTGAGAAGGGGACTCCACATTGACCTATGGTAAAGCTACACATTTGTGCACATATGTGCACCTGCACACACAAACACAAACTTGTAATATGCTCCTACACACACATACACACACACACACACACACACACACCACAGTGCAGTATGTATAAAAACTGATGATCATTTAGAATCTGACTCTGTGTTCTATGCATAATTCTATCAATGTTGGGTATACAGACTATGAATGTTCACATTAGTTCACAGCTAACTAGAACACAGTGTTTAATCATAAAGTGAGAAGCTAAGAATCACACATGAACACCTCCCATCCAACACGGACAGGCCCCAGACTGCATCGCATGATAAGAATGTGTGCACGGTGTCCTAGGTGGACCATAGGAAAGGACAGACAGGCAAACGAAGAAACAGAAGATAATTAAAATAAATTTTAAAAGCCCAGAAAACAGAATATGAGAGACTGCGTGTATGTGTTTATTTGTGTGTGTCTATGTGTATGTATGTCTGTGTGTGTATGTATGTATGTATGTGAGTCTGTGTGTGTATGTGTGTGTGCATGTGTATATGTATGTGTGTACATTTGTGTATTTATGTGTGTATATGTCTGTATGTGTATGTATGTGTGTATGTATGTGTGTGAGTCTGTATGTATGTATGCATACATATGTGTGTATATGTGTGCGTGTTTATGTGTGTGTATATGTTTGTATGTGTGTGTATGTGTGTGTAAGTATAGAAATAGCACACAGAGGCCCTTAACATGCTATGAGTTTAAAATTTTAGAAATGGAAACACAACAAGATAGGCACGCTATGACCCATGGTAGAACTCAGGAGCACAGAATACAGAGAAAGGCATGGTAGGCTGCAGAGGTCCTCACAACGCTGCACAAGAGGAGCAGGAGGTTTGAGTGGGTCCTGAACGTCATTGGCAGGGACCAATGAAGGGAGCGTGGGCTGGAGGCCAAGGGAGCTTTATTTAGAAGGAAGAAACCCGAGTATGTTTTCCACACAAAGAGACAGAGCCAGGAAGGAAACAGAAGTTCAAAGGCAGAGAAATGGGAGAGACACATGAAGGTACAGACAGAAGGACAGCATTAGAGTTGGGAGGGGCTGGTAGGAGTAGGAAGTGGGTCTCTGGGAAGCCTTCTACCCTGAAACTCACCAGGAAGCTTCATTTCTGTGGACAAAGCAGTCTGTAAGGCCTCTCTCTTCTCCACCCCTTCATCTTCTCCCCTTCCTCCGTCCCTGCCTTCTTTCTTTGATTGTAATAGTTCTTGCATACATTCAGTCTATCCCTCAAGCTTCATATGCCAGAGCCTGGATCTCCAGACCACGGTAACGGTAATTGTAGGTAGGACCCTTGAGAGGCAATCGGGCCACACAGGCCTCTGTGTGGATGTGTTAATAAGGTAGCCAAGAGTGGCTCTGTCACAGGAGGACATGTTCTGTGGCACACAAGGTCTTTCACCACATGAGGCTCCATGATGCCTTGAGCCTTGCCAGAGGCCCCAACAATGCTGCTCCTTACCTGACACAGCCTTGGACATGAGCTGTAAGAAATATGTTCTCTTCCTCATAAATTACCTAGAATATGGACTAAGACAGCTGGCGATTACTATTACAATTTAAGCCACACTGGTATTCAGGAGTTATGAGATGTGAGGTGACATCACATAGGTCTGCATTCAAATCCAAACCCCTCCCCCATCCCATGGCTTGTGTCCTGGGGTAAGGCTGTCTGAGGCTCAGGTCTTTCCTTGGTAGAATGGACATACTGAGGGTAACATGCCTCAGGAGCTCTTGATGAGGGGAAAGGCCCCCATGCAGTGTTCACACTGCAGCCCTGGAAGGCATATGCCTGTGAAGGTTTATTTCACTGTGTGGTGCTTGCAGTGTGACAGGCATAGGGGCTGCACTACATTTTTCTCTGAATCTCTTCAGGGAATGGAGTCACCAAGGACAGGCACACTCTACAGCCTTCTGTACCTCACACCACTGAGTCCAGTGCTCCGCCCGAGTGAGATGCCCAGGACACTGGAGAAATGAGCAAGCCTACACCAGCGAAGGGAAAATTACTGATCCTAAGGCAGAGAGCAGAACTGTGTCTACACTGCACTTACATAAAACCCAGCTCCGTCTGGGTTAGAAACCTGTTTGGGATTAGTGGGTCAACTTTTTGAGTGAAAGACATGCTTCCTTTAGAAACCACCCATGGCGAGCTCTCTGAGAGGCAGAGACTTTTCTGAATCACACCAAAGTGCTGCAGTCCCCGAGGAGGTCAACAGTGTAAGTCTCCTCCCAGCACGTGCTATTTGAGACAATGTCCCCTAGGGAAAAGTACCCAAGTCAAGGACTCAGGTGATTTTTCTCATCTCCAACATTGAAGAGACTGTCTTTGCCAAAGGCACCTCAGTTTCCTGTGTTGGCAAAAGCATGCATTCAGAAATCTCGTCAGACTTGTAACAGGAAGACATCTTTCTGCATGCATATTTAGATCTGAGGAAAAAGACATCCATTTAACAGTGAGCACTGGGCTCCACAGTGGATATTCCAGGAGAAATACCCTGAAGCTTCTGACAGAACATAGCTAAATTATGACTTGACAAAGCCACATGCTACTACAACTTAGTCCAATCCAAACAACTTACATCTGTGGAATGGCCACTGGGTAAGATAAGATCAAGGGTACTGAGACCCAGTGACTGTTGGGTACCCCACCTCCCTTGAGTAGAGCACCAAGAGCCTACAAGAAGCTAGTGTCAAGGTCTTTGGAGCCAGAGACAGACAGTAAGAGGACACTCTGGCTCATGTCATGTGATATCATCTTCCAGGCAGGCTCACAGAGCATTTTGAAGAGGACATCAGCAAAGGCCTGGGAGGATCCTGAGGGAGAGGCTGAGGGGCACGGATGGGGCATAGGGCATCGAGGAACATGGCAAATGCACTTGTGAGGAATGGCATGTAAGAGTTCGTTTACAAAGAACATTCTGACATTAGATTGGACACATGCAGGAGGCGCCGGAAGAAAAGGGAGCCCACTAACAGCAAAGCACAGGTTGGAGACAAGACTGGCAACGAGGTGGCTGGTCACATCACAGACAGACCCAGAGGCCTGGGGAACGAGCAAAGATGCCTGGAAATTCCAGGACATTCTAGATGGAGAGATATTTATCAGCCTGGCAAGACACTCCCTACCCTTGTGCTTTAACACAAGGGTCATCCTAAAGAGTCTAGACAGCCAGACCCTGGGGACATGACTTCCTGTTCATCAAGCCAGGTTCCAACAATGGAGGTGGTTTCCACTGGCTAACTGCCCATGGCCGGTGACCCTGCCTGTGGCAGCTCCCAGGGCATCCTCACAAAACCCAAAGGCTTTGCTGTGCCTGCAAGTCTTCTGCTGTAGAGCACTTAATGTCCCCAGGTATTCTCAAAGGTATGCATTAGGGACTACAACTCATCTTTCAGATGTCTCAGAAGTACAGGCAAAGATAAACAAGTATCTTTTGGATGACAGGAGGATGTCCACAGAGGGTCCAAACTTTACTAAACTGTAAAGATTATGCTCAACTGATCTATTAAAAGCTTCTCTCTGGGGGTTAGCTGACACTCATCATCTTGTCCCATAGAAGGAACAATGTCAGTCACAAAACCACCTCTCTTCGGCACCTATGTCATAGCCACTCACCTTCAGAGGGTGACATGAGGCCCTATTTCTAGCAGGACACTCAATTGCTAGGCTTGTCTGAGAGCTCTCCTGGCTCATCCATAGGGGAAGCCCCACCCTGACCCTTGCCACCACTGCAGGGTGTGTGTGTGTGTGTTGTATGTTCACAATCCATACCACAGTTCTTCTCAGCCAGGGATACCACTTGGCTGTAGAAACCCTCTATGCATCTACATACAGCATGCAAATTGAGCACTGACCCTTTCCAATGGAGTCCCTCGCACATCAGCAGTGGGTATGTAGAGTAGAAATCTATTTTGCCAGTGACACAACTTCCAGTGGAGAAGCACAGTAGGCTCCCCAGTCCCTTACTATAGCTATTTGATAAATAATAATGGCTATGCAGACTTCTTCTTGTTATACGTTACTAAATAATTACCTTTTTTGTTCTGTCAGTGGCAAGTGTCAAATCTACCTGCTATACGCTACACCTCACCACTGCTTTCCAGCCCCAAGCCGCCAACTTAAAGCGCAGACTCCAGAGCTCTCTCCCCAGGGATTAGAAAGGCATGGTAACACCCCTTATTGGAAACTCTTAAAATGAGCTACAGTGTAAAACTTAGGGCCTCATGTGAGAGGTTTTTAAGATTCTGGAACAAAGCGGTTCTAGATGTCAGACTTACAGAATCTGAGCAGCACTGGCCTGAAAGCAAAGAGCGGGCACACATAAGACGCAGGCATCTGCAGTTCCACATGAATTAAAAACACAAATTAGGACTGGGGTGTAGCCCTGTGGAAGAATACATGCTGAACATGCTGGAAGCCCTGGGGTTTGATACTCAGCACCACAATGAATGACAGAGTAGACAGGCAGATAATAGATAAGAGGTAGATAGTATACAGGTAGACAGACAGACAGACAGACAGACAGACAGACAGACAAATAGACATGATAAATAGATAGATGATAGGTAAGTAGGTAGATAGTATGTAGGTAGATAGATTAATAGATAGGTAGATAGATAGATAGATAGATAGATGACAGACAGACAGACAGATGTAAAATAAAGTGATATCCTGTATCAGAAAAATCCTTTAATTCTAAATTCAAGTGCTAAATTGTAGATAGGACTTACTAAGTTACATTAAGCGAATTGTCAGTAACAAACCTCCCTGTGTTATAAAGTAGGTCCCTTTGTTTGTAAGAAAATCCAATCTTTCCAAACCCCTAAACTACACCCCAGGGTAGCCAAGGGGTAATTGCAGTAACTTGCATGTACTGGCAGGAAACTGGGAAGCTTTGAATCAACAACTCCCCAGGAAGCACGCTCACAGAGAGCTTCTTCCAAATACACAGCTGCATTTAGATACATAGAAAGATTTTTTCACTTACTTCAGATTTCTGTGTAATCCTTGTTCCTCTAAGTGAGAGGGGCTGAGAACACACTACAATTCCTTATTATTCTATCTAATAAGAAAAAAACAAAACAAAACCAAAACCCAGTTATGCCCTCTAATTCAGCCTTGGGTATTCTTGAGCAGAGTCACTTCGATGAATACTATCTCTAAAGACTAAACAAAAAGCAAAATTTCCCAAGTTAGATCAGTAGCGCTGCACAAGATCAGTGGTCAACAAACAGGGCAACAGCCTCTATCGGTGGGGTGATTCACAGCAGGGTATATTTAGAACGGTGCTTTCCAGAGGGCGCTGAGATGCCAGATTCGGGAAATAGGTGAGGGTTACATCCCAAGAGTTTCTCTGAAGGAAGAACACCAAAATATTAATAAAAAGAGTCTTCTTTTTGAAGTCCCCAGGCCCCTGGTGTCTTCGAGGCTGCGCTTGCCCAGTCTGGTCTTGGCGGAGTCATCCATTACTGGGTAAATCCACATGAAACCTGAGGACGCTGCGGTGGAGGACACAGTCGGAGGCAATGTGGCAACTCCACATGGGACCAGCCTTTTATGGCCTGATAGCAGCTAATGGAGCAGAAATAGCTCCTGACACTGAGAGAGCCATCAGCTGTTGCAACAGGCCTGGCCAGCAGCCACTTTGAAGGCAACTCAATTGGCTATGTTATCTCTAAGTTGTTTTATAGAGAAATTAAAAAGGTACAACAGGCTGCTGAGCAGGTGACAGTACAGAGTTAGATGAGCAAACTCGCCTCCCATGCTAGAATTTAAACTAACAGAATGAACAGAATGCCATGATAAAACCCAGATCCTAAACACCACACAAAGAAAAGACACGGACACACCAGTACACAGTGACGCAGCACACACGGTAGCACCAGCCTGTACAAACTGCCCCATCAGTAGAAAACGGCATTGTTAGAAGTACTTTGTAAAGCTACGTGAACATTTTGCTTACAACCCAGGTTTATCCTCCCAGTCAACAAGACTCAATACCAGACAGTCCTTAACCACTAAAAGCAGAGAAGGAAAAAAAAAACCAATTGCAACCACTTCTTAAATGGCCACTTGCACTTTTTAAACACCGAAACTAAATATTGCAACACCGTTTACAAAAGTACTTACCAGGGCAAGCATCCCTGCTGTTGCAAGGATAAGGGTGAGTCTTAATTGTCTGAAATAGCTTCCATGTAAATCTCGAAGCTCAAGTCTTGGGCCGAGAGCAAAGCTGTGTGCTGTGTGGGCCTCCGGCTGGTATGCCTCTGGGTGTCACATTCCCAGACCACCAGCTGCAGCAGCCAGGAGTGTGGAGGGCTGACAATAAGGGTCAGAATCCCTGCCACTAATTAACCCCGCAGGACAATATGGAACCCTAAGAAACAAGCCTTCTCAGGTGAAAGATGAGGATGCTGAGTGAAAGGATGCTAAAGCCATGAGAACAGGACACTGTGGGGATGGAATAGCTAAACACTGCGACTCCATCCATGGATCAAAACACCACAGCCCTACAAATATGTACAGTTTTTATGCGCTGATTTAAAAACCAGACAGCAGATACTCTGGAGAGGTGGCACTGGCTTCAGACTGCTTTGTTCAAGGGTTAAAACAGTTTATCAAGCCAATTTTTAATCCACTTCCAAATGACAATTACACAGAAGTTTCCAGCACAACTTGGCATTCCATTTGAATTCCAATCTGCATCTTAGGTTCTCTCACCCATTTAGTGTTTCCCTTATCTTTAGGTTTATTCTATCCTGTTCAGTCCCTTCTGACATTGTGTGTGTGGAGTGTAAGTGTGTATACACAGGTATGTCCATTTGCCTACATTTGAGGCCAGTGGAGGACTTCGGGTGCCTTTCTCTATAGCTCTGGACCTTCTGCCATGAGGCAGGTGGATTCTCTCACTAAACCTTAAGCTTATTCTATTTCAGACTGGTTGCCTGTCTACTGAACTCGCTGGATCCTCCTGTCTCCATCCCCTCAACATGGAGGCTAAAGCACCCACAAAAGCCACATTTTCACATTAAACACTGAGGATTCTGCGCTCCTCTGGCTTGCATGGCAAGTGCTCTTCTTCACTGAGCTATCTCCCAACTCTGACTGTTTTGGATTTTGTTTGTTTGTTTGTTGTGATTTTGAGACAGGCTCTTTCTAGGTAGCCAAGGCTAGCCAAGAACTCACTATGCAACCCAGACTGACTTAAACTCACAAACTTCCTGCTTCAGGCTCCTGCGTGCTGGGATTGGAGATATACACAAATATATCCACCTTGCTTTACGTATTTAGACGAGTAGATTTAAACTTGTTCTGCAGCCAAGCAGAGTCAAAATAAATAAAAATTTCTGAAAAGAATGTGTCAACTATGAGGAAAATGGGAAAAGAATGTTGGATCACTGCTGCCACAACAGATTTGTTTTCCTAAAAGAAGATCCAATGTGTGGGTAGACACCCGGCTGCCACGAGCCTGTGCTGCCGCTCATGGCCCCACAGTCTAACTGATGGGATCTGGAGTCAGGCAGGCTGAGTACCCAGTCTCTTCTCTATTTTTTCTGACTTTCATTATCTAGATTCCAATGAATTCTAGTCATACAATCAATTTCAACAACATCCTCAAGTTTTAGGCTAACAGAGAAAATGCTACCCAGACCCAGAATCCCACAAAATGTCATAAAATATGTAAAACTCAAGTGAGTCAAAATTAGTGCTGAGAACTCTTTTTTTTACTATACTCAGGTATTTCTAGTGTCTTTGATCAGTAACCATTTCTCACGTGCTATTCTTGATCACTAGCACTTTAACAATAATGATTATTACTGAATAACTGAATATCAAGCTCGGCTTCGTGGCACACACCTTTGATCCCAGAACTCAGGAGACAGAGGCAGGCAGATCTCTGAGTTCAAGACCAGCCTGGTCTACAGAGTGAGTTCTAAGACAGCCAGGACTACACAGAGAAACCCTGTCAAAAATAAGTAGATAAATAATCTGCCTATCCATTTTATTATAGATTCTAATCTGTCATGGGATAATGTAAGGATCACCGTTGCTAAGGAAAATGCATTCTATGATACTGACTTTATATCAAGAATGAACATTAGAAAAGTAAAATACATCTTACCATCATTCCAAAGAGGTAAAATATTGAGATATAAGCCAGTGATAAAACACAAAACATTGATGAAAAACATCCAAGATGATTTCAGTGTATCAGTAGACATGAATTATGTTCATGGATTAGGGAAGTCAGCATAATGAAGATATCAATACCACACTGATCTGTAAGCATCATACAATTCTTATAAAAAAATACAAAAGAATTTTGAGCTTATTTTAAAATTTGCTTAAAAAATCATAAAAAAGGAAAAATATGGAAGAATCAGTCCGTCCCATGTTAAGGACGTGCAGTTGCATAGGCCATCAAGATCTCGAGATACTGATGAAAAGACAGGTCTTCATATACACAGATCCACGGTTGTCCTGGATAGTTCTATGGTCAGCTCAATATAAGCAAGAGTCACTTGGGAAGAGGGAGTCTCAATTCAGATCTGACTGGTTGTGACTGTGTTGGTGGGAAACTGTCTTGTTCATTGGTTGATGTGGAAGGTCCCAGTCCACAGTGGCCCGTGCTACCCCAGTGCTACTCTGACTAACTGTATGTAAGAAAGCTGACTGAGTGCTAGCCGGAGGGAGCAGGCCAGTTGGTCACCTTCCTCCCCAGTTTCTGCTTCAGTTTTTGAAATAACTTCCCCCAGTGTTAGACTGTGACCTGGAAGTGTATGCCAAGTAAAACATTTCCTTCCCGAGTTACCTTGGGTCACGATGTTTAATACAGCACCAGAAAGGCAAACTAGACACTGGTGCAGGATAAGCAACTCAGTAATAGGCCCACAGCAAACATGCCCAGCATAGAGCAGCTGGACAGCAACAAACAATTAAAAATAAAATCTCAATTGTGGTATATCCAGACCAACAAATACTACTAAAGAGTATAAAATAAACAATTATTGGCACATGTATTGACCTGGAAAAATATTCCAGGAACCAAGCTGAGCAAAAGAAAGCTAATCTCAGACTGTTAATGTATAATCTCATTTGCATGATGTTCCACAGTGATACCATTGTATAAACAGAGAGCAGGCAGTGAGGACCACAGCTTAAGGATGCGGTGAGCAGGCAGTGAGGACCATAGGTTAAGGATGCGGTAAGCAGGCAGTGAGGGCCACAGGTTAAGGATGGGTAAGCAGGCAGTGAGGACCACAGGTTAAGGATGGGTAAGCAGGCAGTGAGGACCACAGCTTAAGGATGCGGTGAGCAGGCAGTGAGGACCACAGGGTAAAGATGTGAGCAGGCTACAGAGAGAACTAGGGGGAATCGTCATTACATGACTCTCCATTTATCTACTGATTGCACCAGTGGCAGTATCCTGGCTGCAATCCAGTTCTATAATTTGCAAGATGTTCCCACTGGGACACTGGGTGATGAGATAGCATCTCTTTATATGACATTCCTATTGGGGGACACTGTCTGAAGAGACATAATACCCGAATATGACAGTCCTACTGGGTGGGAGACATTGGCTGAAGAGACATGACCACTTTGTATTAATTCTTTTTTATTTTGTTTACTCTATGTCTATGTACATATCTGTGTGCGTATGTATGTATGTATGTATGTATGTATGTATGTATGTATGTATGCTGCTTGTCTGCACCCATGAGCACACACAGAGGTCAGAGAAGGATTTCAAGTGGCTTCCCTTATCATTCTCTACTTTATTTCCTTGAGGCAGCATCTCTCACTGAACCTAAAGCTTACTGATTTTGTTTGTTTATTTGTTTGTTTGTCTAGGAAACTCTAGCAATCCTCTTGTCTTTACCCCCAATCCTAGGGTTGCACTTCGGGGTTACTCTTGTGCATTGTGTATTCAGAAGCTGAGTTCCGTGCCCTGGTCCAGACTGCAATGTGATCTTGGGGCACTGCACTAACTTAAGGACTGTAAAGAATGCTCCCCAGTAGTCCCTGATTGGTCAATAAACAGCTGGGGCTAATGGCTGGGCAGAGAGGAAAAGAAGGTGGGACGTGGAATCTAGTGAGGGGTCTTGAGAGACCACAAGAAGGAAGGAAGACAATGGAGGAGAGAGGCTGCCAAGAGGCCGATGGATGATGAGCACGTGGTCCTGAGGACACACTTGGAACAGAGCAAGCCAGACGAGCAACTCAAACTACAGGTAACACGGGTCCTGCGGTTTGGATATAGGTTAGAATAGCTCAGAACTCGCCCAATCTTGGTTTGCAGTCTGTGTGTAAATTCACAGTGTTTCTGTGTCTTTACTTGGGGATTACACGAACAAAAGTGGGGCAGACCCCTACAAGATATTAAAGGTGTGAGGGGCGTAGCAACCACCAGATAATTAATATTGCATTAGTTACAGGTGAATGTGGCTTGCTGTTCATATGGGTGCTGGAGACCAGCTTGTATTCTCACACTCATTCAACAAGCCCTTTAGCCCTTGAGCCATCTGTCCAGCCTCCCAGGATGTCACCCAGGAACAGGAAACTCAAGACAAACAATGTCACACACATCTGCTCTGATTGTGGAAATTAATCCTGTTTTCTCAAGTGACCACACTTCAACCCTGCATCTTGGTCACCCAAATCAGGAGTCAGGTCCACCCCAAGTGCAGAATCTTGCTGTGTGGCCTTGGGCTTCTTGTCTATTTCCTCAGAGTCACGTCAGGACGGTTACAGGCGCCTCCTAAGCTCTTTTCTTCCCCATAGCCACCACTCACACCATCCAGCCTGCTCTTCCAGACTGGCCTTCAAGAGCTTTCCCGGCTTCCCTCTTAGCTTTGGGTTTCGGAGTGGACCCGTGAGGAGCTGCAGCTATTGGACGGGTGGGTAATGGCTATTCATCACCTTGCTTGCCAAGCTTCCACATTAAATTGTCTAAAGAAAAGGTCTAATAATAGTCTTATAAATACTTGAGAAATTACACTTAGCCTAGAGGTGATCTCATTACAGGCTGAGAACGTGTCTGTCCTTAGAGTGCTAGAAGGAATGTCTCAGGTATTGTCCAGCACACTCTATTCACATAATAAATGCTTGCAACACGAAACTCTGACATCAGTATCAAAAGCACTTGTGGGTAGACTCATTGATTCATTGATTCCTTCCTTGATTCCTTCCTTCCTTCCTTCCTTCCTTCCTTCCTTCCTTCCTTCCTTCCTTCCTTCCTTCTCACCTCCTTCCCTTTCTCCTGCCCTCTCTGCTCCTTTTCTTTGCTTTCTTTTGTTTAATACGTGTGTGGAAGTGTATGTTTGTGTGTGCACATGTGTGGGGTGGCCAGAAGTCAACCCTGGGTGTCATCCTTTATGTGGTCCTGTTATCTAGCTTGGTTTTTTAACTGGGATCTGGGACTGCCGACAGACTCAGCTGACTGGCCAGTGAACCTAGGGATGCTCTTGGTTCCCCTTTCTCATCACTGACATTTTAGCTGAATGCTGCTTAATCCAGCTTCTTTCTCTGAGTCCTGGGGATAGCACATTTCCAAGTCTCTAGAGGTCTTACTGCAGCTACAAGATTTTCTGCTTTTTTTCAGGATCATCAACCAGTGCATAATTCAGAAACCAACTAGGTAGGGCTGCCCAAGTGATTCTGGGTAGCAGCCTTGGTCTCATTATGTCCCTTCTTGTTCTAAAATAACGGTGACATCAGAGCCTGGCCAGGACAGGAAAACAAGGCCACAATCCTCTAAGGCTTCTGCCTTCACAAGACTCTAAAAGTTCTGCTTCCTAACAGCAATGAACTTCAGCAGATACTGGAGATCTCTTTAAGGATCCTCATCTCCAGAAGATGAAAGGCTATACAGCCAGGACCTATGTAGCATCCTGGTTTCTGCTGCGTCAGGACAAGACCTGGATTCATTCATTTTTTTTCCAAAGAGCTTAGGGTTCTAACAGGGACATGCATGGTCTCCTAGCACCTACATCCATGCATCAGTGTGGGTCTAACTCTGTAGCCACCTACACCACAGTCACTCAGCTTGTGAGTAGCTGTATTTACAAGACAAATGTCTTCAGTAATAATGGTTTCCAGTTAATCCCTCGCTCTGTCAGTCATTCAGGCAGTCTGCAGAGTCTATCTGTCTATGCTCTTTCTGAAAGCTTCTGGCAAACTTAACTGGCTGCAGATGAAGACCTTTTGAGCTCCAGGGTCATTTGTAAGTCAGTGGGTTGGATAAATGACGCAGCTGATTCTCCCAAGTGGCGCTACAGAGCAATGGCTGTGCCACAGGCTCAACCCAGACAGTGCTGGCCTCACATCAAAATGAAACAGGACTTTGCCAGGGGTGAGCCTGGCCCAGACTCCAGGGACACAGCCTGGCTTTCAGCTGGACCCAACCTCACATTCCTGGACACCAGAGTAAGAGTCCTGCAAGTAACCAGAGATGTACGAAGTGTGACATGCTCCAGTTAGGCTGTTAGATACCTAAAAATAGGGACTTTCTGTCTTTCTGGAGCAGTGGACATGGTATGGCAGAATCCCAGAGACTCTTCTCAAGGGAGGCAAAGCTGACGGACATATCCAAATGAGTGAGGAGTTCCTGCACTAGCAAAGATCTATCAGGCCTCCTCCTGATACACAGCTACCAACATCACCAGGCACAGCACGGCCATGATTTCTTTTGCTAGGCGTACACACCAGCAAGAAATGACCCGTCACTGAGTGAAGAGCATCACAAATCTATGTTCCTCCCAAGGACTGCCAGAAAGGGGGAAACACTTGTGCTGTTTCCCAGTGTGATGGTTTGTATATGCTCGGCCCAGGAAGTGGCACTATTAGAGGGTGTGGTCCTGTTGGAGTAGGTGTGTCACTGTGGATGTGGGCTTTAAGACCCTCATCCTAAGCCGGGCAGTGGTGGCGCACGCCTTTAATCCCAGCACTTGGGAGGCAGAGGCAGGCGGATTTCTGAGTTCGAGGCCAGCCTGGTCTACAGAGTGACTTCCAGGACAGCCAAGGTTATACAGAGAAACCCTATCTCGAAAAACCAACCAACCAACCAACCAACCAAACAACCAAACAAACCCCTCATCCTAGCTGCCTAGCAGCCTTCAGATGAGAATGTAGAACACTCAGCTCCTCCTGCACCATGCCTGCCTGGACAATGCCATGCTCCACCTTGATGACAATGGACTGAACCTTTGAACCTGTAAGCCAGCCCCAATTAAATCTTGACCTTGTAAGAGTTGCCTTGATCATGGTGTCTGTTCGCAGCAGTAAAATGCTAACTAAGACCCCCCAGAATACCAGAAGCCTTATGTACACTGGATACAGGGGGACTGAGGTGGCCTTTGAGGAGCATGTTCTCAGAGATGTGCACCACCCAGCTATAACCTGAGAGGATCCTAGCCTTACCCTGTTCAGATCAAGTGATAGGTGCATCATAGCAACTCAAGAGCCCAATAAGCCTATAATGAGGGCAACCAACAGTATGGCTAAGTACCCTCAATGGTGTAATGATTCCACAGCACTTGACAGTCTAGTACAGTAATTCTACAGCACTGCTCCCACCATTCTACAGCTGGACCATGCATGGCACAGTCATTCCACATTGCTGGACTCTCCACAGTACAGTCATTCTATAGCACTGGACAATCTACGTCACTCTGATTCTCCAGCACTGCACATTGCTCAGTACGTTCATTCTGTAACACTCAATCCTGCATGGTAGTCACCCAACCGCACTGAACACTCCTAACATTGGATCGTACATGCTAGAGTCCTTCAGTAACACTGGACATTCAATGCTCTAATAATTTTATAACAAGCAACCCTGCACACAAAAGTCATTGCACAACACTTTACATACAATGGCACAGTGATTCTATATCATAGTACCATCCTCTACACCTGCAGCTCTGAATTCTCCACAGTTCAGGCATTCTACAGTACTGGACACTCTAAAGTACAAGCATCATAAAGTGATAGACACTCCACAGTACAAAAGTTTCATATACATATACAGTATAACAGATCTACAGTGCTAATTGCCACATGGTACGGTCATCTTACAGTGCTGGATCCTGAACAGTAAAGTCATTCTAGCACTGAACCATGCACAGCGTAGTCATTCTACACTGCTGGACCATTGGCAATACAGAGGTGGACACTCCAAGGTTCAGTCATCCTAAGGCGCTGGACACTGCACATTACACTTATCCTATAGCAATGGATCCTTTATAATATAGGCATTCTATGGTATAGAGTACAGTGATCTTACAGCAGTGAGCCCTTCACAGTACTGGACCATACACAGTACAGCCATTCTATAGAAGGAGGCCTTCTTCAGTACCGTTGTTCTACAGAGATGGACTTTCCACAGCCCAGTTAATTTAAAGAACTGGACTCTCCATGGTACATCATCTATAACGCTGTGCATTCTTCAGTACAGTAACGCTAGAACACTGGACCTTGCACGGTACTACTATTCTATAGTGCTGGACCCGCATGGCTAACAGTGCTGAACTCTGCACTGTCCAGTCATTCTACAGTGCTGGACCCTCCACTGCGCAGTCATTCTGCAGTGCAGAGCCTGCAGCAATGCTGTTATTATATATATTTGGACCCTCCACAGTATCATCACTCTACAAATCTGAACTCTCCACAACATAGTCATTCCACAGTCCTGAATTCTCAACTCTACAATCATTCTACAAAAGCGGGATCCTGCACAGTACGTTCATTTTCCTGAGTGGACCCTTCATGATACATTCGTTCTAAATTGCTAGATACTCCACGATATAGTCATTCTACATCCTTGGACCATTGAAGACATAATCATCCTATAATGCTAGACCCTACATTAAACAGTCATCCTACAATTCTGGACAGTCCACAGTACAATCAGTTTACAGCAGTGGACATTCTGTAATACAGAAATTCTGCAGTGCTCAATTTTCTATGATAGTGTAATCTAATGTGCTGACCCTCTATTTTACAATAATCCTACAGTACTGAGTATTCTATAGAACAGTAATCCCACAGTACTGGATCCTCCATAGGACAGTAATCCTACAATACTGGATCCTCCATAGGACAGTAATCCTACAGTACTGGATACTCCATAAGACAGTAATCCTACAGTACTGGATCCTCCATAGGACAGTAATCCTACAGTACTGGATCCTCCATAGGACAGTAATCCTACAGTACTGGATCCTCCATAGGACAATAATCCTACAGTACTGGATACTCCATAAGACAGTAATCCTACAATACTGGATACTCCATAAGACAGTAATCCTACAGTACTGAATCCTCCCCAGTTTATCCATTCTGCAGAGCTGGACTCTACTGTAAAGCCATTCTAGGAAGCTGTACTCACTGTGATACAGTAATGCCACAGCTTGGGGCCTTCCATGAGATAGTCATTCTACAGGGCTGGACTTTTTACTGCACAACCATTCTATATCATAACTGGAGTCACCACTGTATAGTCATTCTACAGCACTGGACTCTCTACAGTATAGAAATCATATAGTAATGGTCCCTCTCCCAAGGACCTGGTATAGCAGACCATCCCTTCAAAGGTCTGAAGTTACCAGCAGAGTCCTCCTGACACCAAGTGAATTATTCTTGACTATACACAAAGAACAGAGGATTGGCTGAAAACCAACAGGGTCCATATTGTAGTAGAAGAGAAAGGCCCATTGTGTGGGAAGAAAGATAAATGGATTTGCATGACCACAGTTCCTCCTGAGCTCCTCCCTAGGATGCCCTCTTATCCATGCATCTGTTCATGACCCCACTGAGACACAGGCTCATGAAGCATAACCTATGTGAGGTCAGACATATCTGTCCACTTGTGGCCTGTTGTTTGTCTCCAGGATCTAGAACAGTGCCTAGCAGATAGGCCCAATAAATGGTTGCTTAAAGACTACAATAGTGTGCATCCTAGGGCTGGGGAGATGCCATAGTTAGTAAACTGCCTGAGAACTTGGGTTTGATTTTCCAGTGCCCAAATAAAGCCAGGCATAGCTTGTAACCCCATAACTACAGAGGCAGAGACAGAAGTACCGCTGGGCTTATTGGCCAGTCAGTCTGGCATAATTGGTAAGCTCCAGTTTCAGTAAGAGTCTATATTTCAAAAACTAAAGTAGAGAGTGACTGAGGAAAATACACACACACACACACACACACACACACACCACGAATTCAAGCACATGCACGAGCAAAGAGAGAGAGAGAGAGAGAGAGAGAGAGAGAGAGAGAGAGAGAGAGAGAGAGAACCACATATAAATATGTTGCATAGAAAAACTATCAGTATTTAAAGGCAGATTTGCCCCTTGGGGTGCCCTTTCATACCCCATGCTGGCTCTGGGCAGACAATCCTACATGCCTAAATCAGTCTGCCTCCTTCCAAAGCGCCTGGTTGGGGAAGAACTCTCTCATTCAACAGTCTGATGTCAACATGAAGCTCCCTGGCTTTTGCCATGCATTCTTATCCTATAGGCTTGGCACAGCTTAAGCAAATCCACCTCATGGGGACCATACTTACAGAGGCACAGTGACCTTCGTGGACAGCTATGATGTGGTAAGTCCTGAAAGTAGGATCTGGGGGGGGGGGGGGCTGCCTAATGTGTTCAGACCAAGGCCAAGCAGGCAAGTATACTTGTTTCTCCTCAGAAACAGGAGACCACTTCCTGTACCAAAGAGTATTAATTGAAATCCCTAGTGGGCCATCCAGGATATGAAAATTACAGTAATCTAATCTTGTAAAGGAAGAAGTACAAATCATAGTTACATGGTCTGACATAGAGAGAAGTGACTAATGCCAGGCCACCTCAAGGTTAGGGCCCATGGGGACCACTCCCTGAGAACCACCCCCCCGGACAGAGGGACCCAACAGGCACACAGCACAATCAACATCTTAGTTTTCCTACTTGGGCTGGGGGTGGGGCTGGGGGAGGTTCTTTTTCTCAGGACCACACTCAGAAGACTTTTCCTGTTGGGCAGAGCTCCATGGCCACAGGATCAGGGGGAAGTGTTTAGGTTCCTCTGACCCTGGGTGCTTGCCTTTAGGCCCTGAAGGTATTTTACTAGGGACTGCAAATTCTGTGGACTCAAGTTGTCTAGCAAAATGACCCAGAAACCCCAACCCTCTGAAGGGAGGACGGCAGCCTGTGCAGAGCACAATCAAGTATTGGAGAGCACTCTGCACCCCGCCCAGCAAGAGCACAGCTCTGAGGAAGTGCTGGCTCTTCCCTGAAGCAGCACCCTGTCTCCCAATTGCCCTGAGAAAGTTGGTCAGGATGCCTGGAACCAGGGCTCTGCTTGCTTTTTTTTTTTTTTTTTTTTTTTAACAGCTGTGTTCAATTTTCTGTCCTTGGGGTTTTAAAGGAACATTTATTCCAGGGCCAGGATTCTCAAGTTTTATGGTTATACAACTCCCCTCCCAGGGCCAAAGAATGTTTGAAAAGTCTTAAGCCCAGCGATGAGAATTAGTGAAACAATCCAAAGAAATTGAAATGAGAAACACTAACCCTTTCCAATTTAGAGTCGATCTCTTACTTTGCTGCAGTGCACATCCTGCTTGCCCTTCAAAGCTTGTACGGCCCATTCTTTATGCAGTTATAGGTAGGGTGTGTACGTGTTCTGAGTGTGTGTGTGTGTGGGGGGGAGACGGAGAAAGAGAGGCTGCATACGCAGGAGAGGCTTGCAGAAGTGCAAACCTGCCTTACAGCCAGTCATGGTGCCTCCTTCCTGTTCCAAGATAAATTTTATTACATTTATTACATATTAGGCCTACAGATGAATTAGACTTAATAAAATATTTTAAAGGAGAGGGATTCCTTTAGAAGGGCTATATTCTGGTTTATTTTACCTGTTAGAGAGTTGGATACCTTTGGTGTTTGTGGCAGCTGACAGCAGAAGGAAGGAAAAAGGGGGGAAGGACAGAGGTAAGAAAGGGAGGGAAGGGAGCCGGGAAGGAGGGAGGGAGGGGAAGGAGGGGAGGGACAAAGGTAAGAAAGGGAGGAAGGAAGAGAAGGAGGAAGGGAGGGACAGGAGAGAATGGATTCAGGAGAAAAAGCAGACATACTATTTTACTTAAGAATTTTAGTGGCATGTTTAATTGACTGTCCAGAAGACAATTTTATCATCAATATCTAGCTATCTTTGACATGTATAATAAAGAGTGACACCAGAAGACTTCCCCCAGACCATGGAGAGTTAAGCACTGTTTAAATGCAGCTCCTGTTCCTGCATAGGACAGCCCCAGTTCCCTCACCTGGCCTCTTCTGCTGTCTTCTCATGGTACCAGTTCACCTCACCTCAGCCATCGGTCCACACAGCT